>NW_024090569.1:0-28249 GCF_014356525.2 Nilaparvata lugens
AAGAAGAAGAAGAAGGAGTAGAAGAAGTCGAAAAATAAAAAGATGGAGGTGAACAAAGCTACACTGATAGGAGTAGACAAACAGCTTTTGTGGAGCAAGTTTCTTAAAAGGAACTTTTCAGTTTGCACAAATAACATTTACCCCTCCTACTTGCTATTTCTCTTCCACTTCCCTTCATAATACTCATTCTCCTTCTCCTTCTTATTCTCATTCTTCTTCTTCTTCTTCTTCTCTTCTTCTTCTTCTTCTTCTTCTTCTTCTTCTTCTCTTTCTGCTCTTCCTCATTACTGTTCTCTTCCTCTTCCTCCTCTTTCTTTCTATTCCTCTTTCCCTTTTCTCCCAACTATACTTCCCCCACTACACACACTCATCTCTCGAATTGCCCCAAAAAGAGACGGAGAAGAAGAACTTGTTCTTGTCGTAGAAAACTTCAACTTTTAAACTTCATCTTCAGCGGCCATGTCACAAGTAATATATTTCATGAATCACCTTAATAGATATCAGTATCAGTGAAGGATGGTTCATTTTCGGATAGTTTTCGTCATGGAAGTTCCAGAGAAGAAGAAGAAGAAGAAGAAGAAGAAGAAGAAAAAAAAAGAAGAAAAAGAAGAATGAGAAGAAGAAGAAAAAGCAGGGGCGCCATTTAGGGGGCGCCATTTGGGGGCGCCATTTACGGGGGCGCAGGGGGGCCTAGCCCCCCCCCCCCCCCAAGGATCAGATGAATAATGGAAATTCAGGTCTATATCTACACGAATCCTCAGAATCTCATACTGATTCAATACTTTGTTTAAACAGCAGTAGTATAATTCCTTCTACAGTATCAACAATGCAGCGAAATTGTCTTGAAAGTATGGCTACGGGTACGGAGCAATAAAGAATATATTTTTCTCTGTGGTATGGTTGAAGCTTAAATATAGAATGGGTACAGTTATTGATCAGGTCACAATAAGTGAGTTATTGCATAAATTTCAACGTGAGAATTAACAAATTGTAAGATGTCACAGTGAAAGCAAAAGAAAGGGCACAATCAGACAATCAAAAATGTATGTACAGGGCTTGTGAAAATTTTGGGAACAGCTTAATGTTCTTTAGCTTTCTTAGCTTTAGCTTAGTGCTTAGTAAACAACTATTCTCATATAACATATATTGTTTATCTTTGTGTGTGGCGAAAAGTAGCGTTCGCACCACGGGCAAAAATGTTTTTCCGGCTCTCAATCTTTTCTAGTTCACGGCCTACGGCCTCGGACTTGAAAACCGATTTCGAGCCTGAAAAATCTAATTTTCTGCTCTAGGTGCGAAATATACTATTTCAATTAGTGAGTGCTTTTATATAAATAGCTATTTATGTATTAAGAGCATAATGCGCAACCTTATCGCTAGTGCACAAAAAGTTATCACGCGACGCGAAGCGGAGCGTGATAATTTTGCAAGAGCAATAAAGAAGCATTACGCGCGAATTACATACAACATTTTTCCTAAAACTGCCCAAACCTGTTAAATTACTTATATCGACAAAGTTACAATTACCGACTTTTTAGGTTAAGATCTGACTTTTTGGCGAGCTGCTTACCATCAGGTGATTAGCGAGCGTAAAGAAACTCTTCTGCGCATGAGCGAATGATTTGGGAGCGTAAAGTAAATCTAATGTGCATGCGCGGATGGTTAGCGAGCGAAAAAGTAGATTCTCCTCAGAAATAAGCTGTTTTACGAGGAGAATTGAGTGTGTAAATTCTTTTTTTACGCGCAGTTGTAGAAAAATGTTTTTCCGGCTCTCAATCTTTTCTAGTCCTCGGCCTACGGCCTCGGACTTGAAAACCGATTTCGAGGCGGAAAAATTTTCTGCTCTAGGTGCGAAATACACTATTTCAATTAGAATATGATCCCCAATGAAATAGATGAAATTGTCATTGTAAAAGAAAAAATTATCTGTTTCCATGATTTTTAAGAAATCCGTTTCAGTGTATTCCTACTTTAGGGCTATATTTCTCTGTAGGCCTATATTTCTAAAAAAAACTAATAATGTATATGTCTGTATTGATACTTCAACCACATTTGTATAAAACTGGAAAAAATGAAGAATATAATAACATCTTCGAATGTAACATTTATGGGGAAAAACCCAGGACTCTCTATCCTTTGGGGGTATTCCTTCTCCCCTCATACCTCTTGGTTCTTTCCCCCCCTAGCAGTTTGGTGAGATGGTGCCACTGAAAAAAAAGAAGAAGAAGAAGAAGAAGAAGGAGAAGGATAAAAAGTACCTGTCTTTCATCTGTTTTACCAGCTTCAGATTGGAATATTATGAGAATTTATTATTTAATCATTGAGAAATATATATTCTATTGACGTATGATGAGTTAATTGATTTTTAATCATTCTAAACAAGGATGAACATTTGTTACTTCAGATATGCCGGTATTAGCTATCACCTATAGAAGACGAGGGAGAGAATCGGCAACGCAGAGGCACTTCTAAGGTAGAGGATCGACAACGATTTACTCCTTTCTTTCTCTACTGCCATAATAATGTAGACCTCCCTATGGAGAGTTCCACGTTATGATAGCAGTGAAAAAAGATAGGATAAGAACGTTGCCGATTCTCTGTTTTGTCAATGCCTTCTATAGACGCGGTAGCACATACAGGTTTAGGCCTATTGATGTAATATTCATCTATTTTTCTATACATTGATACATACAATATCATACTCAACTTTGAATCATTAATGGTTAATTCTCGTTTAAAATAATCAATTATATTTTATTTAGCAAGAATTCATATTTTTCAATAATTCAATAATGAATTTTCATATTCAAGTTGGAATATTTTGCTAATTAATTATCAATTCTCCAATTTTAAAAGACGATCTGGCAACAGAGCAAAGCGAGAAAGAGTTAGCGATATTCGCTCTTGTTGAATGATAGACAAGGATAGCAATACCATTGCTAATCGAACACTGCCATTATAACGTGGACCTCACTATAGTGTACCATCATTTTAGTATGATTTAATTTTCGGGGTCAACACAGCTTAAAACAGAGAGGTATACAGCGCAACCTGGTGTCAAAGTCGCGCATTGACTCCGATTAATCATTGTTTTTGTGGTGTGATTTGCTCGCAGCCATGTTGTGGTCACAATGGGACATGTGTGACAACTTTGGGTCACATTGGGTCACGCATTAGAAGCATTGGTCTCTACTCGTTCCAAGCTTTAAATTTCTTATTGTATCACTACTTCTTCTACAAATTCCATACCATACTACAATCTACATATTTCATACCTAGTCCAGTCACTATATTCATTGGTGCATGCAATTTATATTGTACTTCTGATTTTTAATATATTATTTGGGTACATAAGAGGAGTCCAGAACCAATTTCTACATGCAAAATTTCCTTGTGCTAGATACAGAGTGACCCAAGAACCTCGTATTTTAGGCTTATTTTCCAGTTTTCAGATTTTTCTGCCAAATATCGTAGTCGGACAGTAAAATTTGCTCCTGCCTTTTTTTAAGATTTTGAAATTCTGAATAAAATGAGATCATTCGGAACTCTCTATCTTCAATTTCCACTTAGTTCTGATTTTTCGAAAATGAGTGAAATTTAAAGAAAAAAAATGATATTTGATTGATTTTGGTTTTTGATAAACAAAATCTTCCTATTGTTACCATTTAGATGTATAATTCAAAAACCCTCTGGGCGTATTTTTGTGCACTACAATCTGAGATCAGGTAGAGCGCTCTATTCCAGGTACACCTGACAACAATGCTCCTTGTATTGTGAAAAACGCCTATCTGCACTATCTGCTTTGAGAAATGATAAACAAGGATAGCAACACCAATGTTGATCGAACATAGACCTCACTATACATTCATCTGATACCTACACCGAAAATGACAGACTATAGTGAGGTCTACGTTATAATGGCAGTGTTTGATTAGCAATGGTATTGCTATCCTTGTCTATCATTCAACAAAACGGATAGTGCTTACTATTTCTCGCTCTGCTCTGTTCCAGATCCTCTTTTAACAATGTAGAATTGATAATTGATCAACAAAACATTTCATCTTAGTTATGAAAATTCATTATCAAATTATTGAAAATAGTTATTTGTGCAACTAGTGCGCAAAGTGACAGCTTGCTGCACCGAAAGAAACGTTTACGCCCGAGCCGTAGGCGAGGGCATGGAATGGCTTCTTGAGTGCAGCAGAGGTACTTTGCGCACGTATTTCACATTAAATTTTTCCTACAGTTACCATTGAATATGAAAAGTGGGTAATTATGGATAAAATGATGGCTGAAATCCATCAAATGTTTGTGTGTGTGATGCTGTTATTAATAACAACCTCAATTCATTTAGGAATTAATAATCCAATTGAAGTTGAAAATTCTCAGCCAAAGTTCTCATTTTTATTCATTCAAGAATCAGAAAAAATACAGATAAAACAAAAAATTCGCATTCAAAATACACGCCAACAGCTGGTTGGGATGGCTGCAATATGGCTGAACCGACAAGCACGCGACCTAGCGAAAAAAAGCGTACCTAACTTCGTTTCATACAGCTAAAAACAGTATTCAGATATTTAGACTTATGGTTAACTAAAATTACCGAAAAATACTATAAGTAAACTGAAAAATATTCATAAAATAGCATAGACAACAGAAAATATTTTATTGTAGTACATCCCAATGTGTTTTTATTAATTTTATTGACATGGATTTCGAACGGTAATTATTTAACCTGAAAATTCGAATTCCATAATGTGTGTTTGCTACATTTCTCATTGCTTCGAGTAGGAATAATTATTACTGTCAATAGAAAATAAACATTATTCATCATTGAAGTTATTATTTCATTATGATTTAGATGAACATTATTCTTATTTTATTATTCGGATTTCTAGATTGGGATTTCATCATAAATGTAGGGTAGCCATTGAAATGATTCTTATCTAAATCTAATAACAGTCATTGTTACCAAGTTAATTTTTGTTTTCGTGCACTAATCCTCCATGTAACCCACCAACTATTTTGTGTTTCCATGTTGCAAATCTGGAGTGCAGAAAAAATTTTTCCCGCACTAGAGCGGAAAAGTGATTCTTTGCATTCTGTAATCAGTGCAGGAATGGCCACTTTTCAAGGTAACTGTAGGAAAAAATGATTTCTTGCTTAATAAAATATAATTGATTATTTTTAACGAGAATGAACTACCTACATCAATGAACCTGTATCAGCTACCGTCTATAGAAGGCATAGACAAGACAGAGGATCGACAACGTTGTTCCACTATCTTTCTCCACTGCCATTATAATGTGGACCTCACTATACATCTAAGTATATGACAGTCTAGCGTGTACTTGAGCAGAGGAAATTATCCACAGAAAAAAGCCGCATTTTAGGAGGGTAGAGCAGAAGGTGGAAGGAAGAGAAGGTGTAAGGGGAAGAGGGAAAGAGGACGGAAAGAGGAAGAAGATGAAGACGAGAAGGAATATGAGAAAGAGAAGGGAAAGAGGAGGAAGATGAGGGAAAGAAGGAAAAGAGAAGTAAGATGAGAAAGACAAGGAAAAGAGAAAAGAGATGAGAAAGAGAAGGGAAAGAGAAATGAGATGGGAAAGAGAAGGAAAAGAGAAGGGAGATTGGAGAGAGAACAGTAGCCACAAATTGAAACTTGAATGGAGCTTTATTTAAGGGTCGTGGAAGAGAAGGTAGTGAAGGGAGAGAGATTGTAGAGGAGGAGGGCAGGAGGAGGAGAGATGAAAAGAGAGAAGAGAGAGGATGAAAAAGGGAGAGAAAGTAAGATAGAGAGAGAGAGAGTGAGAGAGTGGGGAAGAGAGAGTGGAAGGGAAGAAGGCCTTGCATAGAGTGATGGGTCTTTAGAGCTCTTTCCGTTGTACTTGAAATGCAAACAAAAGCACAGATAAACGGTGTGTGGGCAACCCCTTAGTGTGTGAGGAGAATTTCCTGGTGAAGAGAGATGAAGAAAGGATTGAGAAGACGCAGAAGAAGAATGAGGAAAAGAAAAAGGTGGTGGAGAAGAAGAAGAAGAAGAAGAAAAGAAAGAAGAAGAGGGAGAAGAAGAAGAAGAAGTAGAAGAAGAATGAAAGAGAAAAGACAGTAGCTCTCAGAGAAAACTCATTGGAGAGTTGGTGATTGAAAAGAATACTTGGTGTGAGGCGGGAAGTATTCACTTTCAATGAAGGAGCAGGTGACTAAAAGCAGTACCTAAATGATGTAGGTAGGTGACTATAATCACATCCACGTTATAATGGCTGTATTCGATCAACATTGTTGTTGATATCCTTGTCTATTATTCGACAAAGAAGATAACGCTATCCTTCTGTAGTATGGCAACGTTGCCAGATCGTTCCTCAACAATGTATTAAAAATATAATAATCCACAAAATATTCAATCACAATAAAGAATTAATCATTGTTCATAATAACGTGAACCTCACTATGTATATATATATATATATATATATATATATATATATGTATGAACAAGGAGTATCCTTAGTTTTTCTCTCCCAATCAGTGCTACTTGTAAAAATTATAAATGAATAAAAAATATTCACATACTATGCATAATTGTAATAATACTTTTACATATAACTGAAATCTATATCTTACATTTATTATAATATTGATATCTTACATTTTACAATGACAGTAGAATCAAAACATTCAAATTAAGAGCGACTTCTTGGTTTTGAAAGGAAATTGAACTTTAAGGAAGTAAACTATGCAATAAAAAGAGAGAATAGGGAAATTTTAAATAGGGGAAGTTTAATGTATTTTGAATTGGCAATGACTGACGTTAACAAAATTTGATTTATCAGGACTGAGGGACAGCCATTTCCTTGTTTGGCACCGAGTCAAGACGACTTCAATTGACAGCATTATAAAATAGAAAAAATATCAGTGAACTATGGCATGGAGGGAAAACAACATAAGAGGATATTCCATGGTATAGGACGTTTATGCTCTAAATTCACTGTTAACTCAAGCCGATAGTCCCAGTAGTTGTTTTTGGTCAAGCTATGTGACGCTGGTAGTCACTCATACTGTGCCCTTCTTACAATTGGCCGAAATTATTTGACCGAGCGAAGTGAGGTCCAATATTCAAGTCGACGGTTTGACATTTCTCTTAATGTTTAAATGTTTGTTTATATGTTGCGCATTTACAGCGAAACGCGGTTATAGATTTCCATGAAATTTGACAGGTATGTTCCTCTTTTAATTGTGCGTCGACGTATATATAAGGTTTTTGGAAATTTTGCATTCCAAGGATAATATAGAAGGAAAAAGGAGCCTCCTTCATACGCTTAGAGTAAAAATCAGACTATAGAATTATTCATCATAAATCAGCTGACAAGTGATTACACAGATGTGTTGAGAAGCCAGTCTATTGCTGTATTTCCATAAGGTCTATAGTTTCAATCAGGTACTTGTGGATAAGAATACTGCGTGAGGTCTACTGTTCACAGGACTACTAGTAATAGACAGTAGTCGAATTGAGTAAACATAGAATTGGCTTGAAATTCGGAACATAAACGACTGAAATCTTGAAAAATCTTGTTATACTATCTATCCTCTATGATCATTAATACGGACAATAGTTGTTGGTGTATTTTTGATCTATGATTGATCAGTGTTCAAACAAGGGAAAACACTGTAAATTTATTTATCTCACTTTTTTATGTATTTAAACACGACATTCAGTCAATTATTAAGTGAATAATTGAAAACTTTCACTTACTGATTGAAGTACTTTCAATCGTTTAGCGATCATTTTCAACTGTTTATTTATAACATATCAACAGATCATTTCCACCGTTGGAAATGATCGCTAGACGATTGAAAGTACTTCAGTCAGTGAGTAAAAGTTTTTAATTATTTACCTAATAATTGACTGCATGTCGTGCTCAAATACATAGAAAAGTTTGTTAATACAAAGCAGCTCGGAATGGATCAAGAAAACATCCCCTTTATTTATCTATTTATTTATTCATTTATTCATTTATTTATCACGTTCTACAATTACAATATCAAATCAATGATTGATTGATTGAGTACTTTATTTATGTAGATTACAGTATATACTGGCTTATACACTTATATACAATAGCTTACAATACAGCAAAATTATAGATGAATTTACATAATATAGACTAAGAAAACAATTATTGAACTGTATATGATATGAAAAAGCAGTTTGTAATATAATAACTATAGATAATAATCATATTGAGAGAGAATCAACAGGATAAACCCAAAACTGTTTCTCTACCTAGTTTTGATTAAAATATCACAAATGTGGTTATGAAAACACTTCTATAAAGATCACAAGAGTTTCCAGTCCAAATTGCAATAAGCTGTCGATATGCCAGTTTATGACGTCAGCACTTGATATCTGCTGAATACAAAATGCTGAGTAGGCTACCTGTTACATTCTCTCCAAACCCCTCACTTCAACTGCTTACAGTATTGCCAAATCGTTCACTGCAGCTTATCACAATGGATATTGATACTTTACATAAATACACAATATATATTCTTCACATATACTTGAAATATATACGATACACGAATACTTAATACATCAAAAAACTGTTTGCAAGCAACAGACACGCGATACTCGTATAGAATATGTATCAGGTACTTCTACTCTACTCAAAGCAGATAGCTCTTCACAATCACTGCTTGAAGAGGCGGAGAAGTAGAGTAGGCGAAAGAAGAGAAGTAGACGAAAAAAGAGAAGTAGGTAGTCAGTCATTATGTGTTCGTTCTGTAGTTGAGATATGATATGTTGCCACACTCCAGACAAAAAATGAGATAAGAGGTAAGAAGAAGAAAAGGAAGAAGAAGAAAGTGGAGGGGTAGAAGAAGGAGGGAAGGAAGAAGAAGAAGAAGATCAAGAAGGAGAAGGAGAAGGAGGAGGAGATGAAAAAGAAGAGGAGGAAGAAGAAGATATGAGTAGAATAAGGAGAAGAAGAAGAAAAATAAGGAGAAGAAGAGGAAGGAGAAGAGGAAGGAGAAGAGGAAGAAGAAGAAGAAGAAGAAGAAGAAGAAGAAGAAGAAGAAGAGGAAGAAGAAGAACTTTTAGAAGAATCAGAGGGAAGGAGAAGAAGAAGTGAAAGGAGAAGAAGATGACGGAGAAGAAGATGGTGATGAAGAAGAAGAAAATAATAAGACGAGTGTAGAGTATTTCAGAACAGCTACGGACCGCAAACGGTAAAAGTAGTAAAAGTAGTATGACTGAGGTGGGGAGGGGGAGAAGATGATTGTGGAAATGTATGAGCATGAAAAAAGAGAGAACTGAGGGGGAAGAAGTGAAAAATAGAAGAAAGCATTATTGCCACTTCAGAAAGATAGACTTGGAGAGAGACAGAGAGCTATAAACGAGCAAAACGAACGCCAAAGTGCAATCATCTATGAGTAGTAGCAGTAGGGGCCCTAAACAATGGGCACTTCTTTCCTTTTTCTTCCTCTTCTTCTTCTTCTTCTTCTTCTTGTTTTCTTCCTGTTCACCTCCTCCTCTTCTCTCACCTGCCACATTTTTTTTTCAATAATTATTATATTCCTTCTCTTCCTCCATGTGTTTTATCCTTGCCTTCCAATCTTTGACATCAATCAATGACTCGTCTTAGAATATATTCCCATTATAATTTTGCCTTTCTCTAAACTCTTGTTAATAATAAAATTGAAAAGCATCATTGCCCATCACTTAACTGTCAAAGTGTTATGCTTATTCTTCTTCTTTTTATTCTCCTTCTTCTCCTTCTTCTTCTTCTTCTTCTTCTTCTTCATCTTCTTCATCTTCTGTCTTCTTCTTCTTCTTCTCCCTGTTTTTTTTTGTTCTACTCTTCCTCTTCTCACTTCTTCCACATTTTTTTCAATAATTATTATAGCCCTTTTACTTCAAACTGTCCGCAATTCCAAAAAAAGACATTGAACCGATCTGGCAACGTTGTAGAGCTAGAAAAGATGGCGCTATTTGCTTTGTCGAATGTTATTTGGTCGTTCTTAACAAGAATAACAGTTGATATTACATCATATATACCAGTATCCTCTAAAATAGGCAGTGACAAGGCAGAGAATCGGCAACGCTGTTCTCCCATCTTCCTCCACTGTCATTATAACGTGAGCCTCTCTATAGTATACAGAGTGTTCTAAAAAATGGTGCCTATAAGCCAGGGGGTGATTCCTTACATTGAAAGAAGAAAAAAAAGTTCCAATCAACATATGCTTACTTATACCATAGAGAAACAATAGCATAAGTAGATCCCATGGTATAGGGCGTTTATGTCGCAACTTTTACTGTTATCTCAAGCTGATAGTCCACGTAGTTCTTTCCCGTGAAGCTTTATGACGCTGGTAGTCTCTCATATTGTGCCGTTCATACACTCTTTCCCGGTCAAAACAGTAAAAATCGACAATAATCGACAGTAATCGGCTTGAGATAACAGTATAAGTTGCAACATAAACGCCATATACCATGGGATATCTACTTACGCTATTGTTTCTCTATGGTTATACAGAGTGAGAGATTTCATCTGAATTCCAGTTCCCCTGCCCTACAGGTATTTGTTGGCTGTTAATTAAGATGTTAAATTCAGCGTACTGTATGTAAAATGAACTGAGAATTTGAATAAATCTCAGACCGTTAGCTGCAGTAATTTTCAAGATATTTGTGACAAAATACGCGAAAATTGGTCCCGAAAAACAAGTTACTTTAATAAGGTTTGAAGCAGATTTACTATGTTAAAAGTACAATAAACTATTAATATAAAATATTTTCCACAGAACTTGTAGAAAATTCAATTCCAAGAGAAAGAATTTGAATCCTATACTTTTGAACGAGCAGCTTCTGTTAATATGTTTAAATGTTTGGATGTTTAGATGTTTAGATGTTTAGTTGTTTAGATGTTTATATGATTAGATGTTTAGATGTTTAGATGTTTAGATGTTTGGATGTTTAGATGTTTAGATGTTTAGATGTATAGATGTTCAGATGTTTAGATGTGTTGAGGCCATTTGAAATATATTGTATTCATTCGCTCATTGACTGCCAGATAGCAGGAGAGCTCTATAATTTTATAATATCCATTACTCATCAATTTATCGTTCCATGCACTGGATAGTTGCCAGTCAGTGTGGATTTAGCTTTCGTACAGCTATGTACTCGCTCTCGAGGCTTTAAGATTCAGGAAATTCGTCCTGAATCTGCCTAAATATTCGTGTCGTTTAATATTATAGGAAATTCGGCCTATACATTTATTTGTGTACATAAATATTACATTTTCGTTTTACGTGAAAAGTTACCCACGTTTTGTATTAATTAGTGAGAAGTGAATGCCAGAACTCAATTTTTAGTTTTGTTTTTATCAATAGTCAAGTCATAGTGTTATATTATATCCAGACAGTAAACTTCATCTCAAAACGGGAAATCAGCAAGGAACCAACTTTAATAGTCGCACTTTCGGTTGCATAATTTAACCTATCTTTTCCTCTCATCTATATCCTATCCAACTGTCCACCTTCTACCTCAAATATGAGTAGGGAAACAATTCGATTCGCGACATGTTGGATTTGGGATTTGGTGAGTACATTTTCTGATTTTCTATGTTCTTTGTATGTGGTTTTCCTGAATGGATATATTATTCAACTCAAAGATTTGATTCGTTTTTATACAGTCCACTTCAGAACATTTGAGACTTGTAGTTTGAAACATTTAAATTTAAAGAACGAGTATTTACGTACCAAGATGTTTAGATGTTTATATGTTTGTATTTCACCGGATCTCGAAAACGGCTCTAACGATTCTCACGAAATTCAGAAAATAGTAGGTTTTTAATATAAAGATTCGATTGCACTAGGTCTCATCCCTGGGATAACTCGCTGAAGGACATTAAAAGGATAATTATTATTCATTCTTGGAAAAACAGCTGTTGATAATTATTTCGTCGTCTGTTGGTGATGGAAGTGAGTGAGCGAGTTCATGTGTGTGGGACTGTTTAAAAATGATGACTTAGCTGTTGAACTTTTGTAATCATTCAATCAGGTGCTTAGTGCCGGTTGCAAAAAATCCGAGTTATTTTCAATCCTGATTAATTCCAGTAGATCCATCTATTTGAATTATTGGTCTTCTCTGATTTGGTTCACGGGAAGTTAATCGGGATTGAAATTCAACCGGCTTTTGTGCAACTGGGCCTTTGTGAGGGGAATTTTTGCATTCCTCTGGGAATCAATTTGAACTTACTGTGATTAGATAGAACATTTCTGTATGAATGTTATTATAATATTTCTTTCATAATAATTTTTTATGCTTTTGTACTCCAGAGCAAAGCTCTGTCCCCGATATTAAGTCTATAATAGACAAACGCAACCTTGAAAAAATAATCCATAATTACATACAAAACACATGAAAAATGGAGAGCTCAACAAATTTTGTCTATTTTACATACGTTTTGTATGTTATTATGGATTATTTTTTTCTCTATTGTCATTATAACGTGGACCTCACCATACCACACTGTAGTTAGCTTTAATATTCATTGTATAACTATACTGTCATTGTAAATTGTACACAGTTTACAGCTTTCATGTCATATATGTATACAGTTCAGCATTGTACATATTGTTCACGCAAAGGTCATATGTCATAGGGAGATGAGGGAGGATAATTTAAGGGTCCATCCATATGCAAATGTGATTTGCAATTAATTATTGCAGTTCGCACATGTTGGAGGATATATGGTCTGTGATTGGCTGACATTATTTATTGGTGGCTCGAATGGCAGCGAATCTATTATTTTCGCAAGTTTTGGTCATTTTTGGCAGATTTTTGCTGGGGGAATGGAAATATCAAACATTATTGCTGATACTGCTTCTTCTTCTTCTTCTTCTTCTTCTTCTTTTTTCTCTTCTTCTTTTTTCTCTTCTTCTTTTTTCTCTTCTTCTTCTTCTTCTCTTCTTCTTCTTCTTCTTCTTCTTCTTCTTCTTCTTCTTCTTTACCAACTATTTTACTGATATTATGATATCGAATAGATAGATGTGTGGATTGGAGAATATTCTTATTGAATTGAATTGGGTGATTATCATTCGAAACTATGTTTTAAACAACTTGAAACTGTAGGAAACTGAATTATCCATCTGAGAAGAAACTAGTTCAGGTTGTCATCAATCTTTCGTGAACGAGTATTCTGGTATCTCCATTGATTGAGTTGTAAAAGACAAAACTACTTTTTCCTACAGTTACGTTGAAAAGTGTCCATTGCTACACTGATTACAGAACGCAAAGAATCACTTTTCCGCTCTAGTGCGGGAAAAATTTTTCTGCACTCCAGATTTGCAACATGGCAACGCAAAATACTTAGTAGGTTATATGGAGCAACAGTGCAGCAAAATCAAAATGAAGTTGGTAACAGTGACTGGGCTGCTATAGTGAGCAGAGGTGCAACCAAGCACAACGCGCTAATTATTACTATTATATATTATAACCCAACGACAACGAGGACTTTAGGATTTCAGGATTAAGGTTTTTATCAATAATAAAATTATACAGAAAAACATTTGATGCATTTCAGGCAATTTTACCCATAATTACCCACTTTTCATATTCAATGGTAACTGTAGGAAAAACTTAATGTGAAATACGTGCGCAAAGTTCCTCTGCTGCACTCAAGAAACCGTTCCGCCCTCGCCTACGGCTCGGGCGTAAACGTTTCTTTCGGTGCAGCAAACTGTCACTTTGCGCACTAGTTGCACAAATAACTATTTCCAATTTCATGTTAAGTATTTGTACACAATGTGATAAATAAATAATTTGCCGTGTACGAACAAACATGGAGAGTTTAATGAATAACTTTCGCATTAAAAACATGACTAGATCCATGAAGCAACTAAAAAATAGTTCTATAGTGAGGTCACGTTATGATGGCAGTGGAAAAAGATAGGAGAGAAACGTTGCCAATCTTCTGTCTTGTCAATACAGGTTTATTGATGTAATAAAGTATTAACCGTTCATTCTCATTTACAATAATAATCGATTATATTTCATCAAGCAAGAATTTATATTTTTCAAAAATTTTAAAATGAATTTCCATAATTAGAATGAAATATTTAATTAATTAATTATTATTTCCACATTGTTGAAAGACGATCTTGTAACAGAGCAAAGCGAGAGAGCGCTATCCGCTTTGTTGAATGATAGACAAGGATTGCAATACCATTGCTAATCAAACACTGCCATTAGAACGTGGACCTCACTGTAGTACTGTGACCTATTTGCGAATTCATACGTCATCCCTCATTAACAATTATTTTAAAATTACTCACGAGAGAATTGGAAAAAAAATGTAAAGATCTGTAATGAAATAGAAAAATTTAGCATATTTTATCACGAATATCAAATAGGAATATATCATAATGTCATGCTATTTTGCTATTATTAAACCTCCTGAGAATCATATCGACATCTTTATAGTAAACTATCAGGTAACTCGTGTTCCACAAAGGGTGTAGGCCCAATTAAAAACTTGACAAACTGATAACTTGACCTACTGAGATCTTGAGGAACTGAAGATAGGCCTATAAATTATCCTCCGTAATAGTAGGCTATATTTCGCACCTAGAGCAGAAAATGCGATTTTTCAGGCTCGAAATCGGTTTTCAAGTCAGAGGCCGTAGGCCGTGAACTGGAAAAGATTGAGAGCCCGTGGTGCGAACGCTATTTTTATAAATAAACAATATATATGAGAATAGTTGTTTACTAAGCACTTCCGAAAGCAGAAGTGGAAGATGATAGCAGTAGCAAATATAAAGTAATCTGAATATCAGGAAATTGTCCAAGTATTTTTATTTTTTATTCTGATTTGTCTAAATAACCTAAAAGATTTTGTTCAATTATGTGGGAGATTGAGTTTATAGTTTTTTATTCTTTCAAATGACAATAAGATGATATTTATTATAAATGTTTTAATTATTCAATAATGAACACAAATAATGAAAGGTTTTTGATCAGCTGTTTTTCGATCACCTTTCTTAGTTCCATGTTAGCGGCTGGAAAGGGTACTCTTTCTGGTCTAGGCTGGAAAGAAACCTGTTCTGACGTCAGACGAGAGTCGTCTGCAAACAATGTCTTTCAGATCTACGTAGGGACTGGAAAACAGCTGCTTTCTGCGCAGTGTGGCGAAAATTAATAATCTATATGCTCAAAACTCCAAGTTTATCAGTTCATCAGACGTGATGATGCGTCAGTCATGTATTTCCTATCCTGTACATGTATAAGCCAATCATTGTTCCCTTCCCTTTATTATATCACTGAAGATGAATATCACCTATATCACAAAGAATAAAAAGAAGAAAAAGGTGAAGAAGAAGAAGAAGAAGAAGAAGAAGAAGAAGAAGAAGAAGAAGGAGAAGAAGAAGAAGAAGAAGAAGAAGAAGAAGAAGAAGAAGAAGAAACTATATTACACTGTGTTATATGACTCGGAGACAATCTACCAAGATTGAAATAGAACAGCATTAGTAGTCGCATGTATATTGAAATGAGAGTGAACGAAATTATGCAAGTGGTAGGGCTCGAACAAAGCTAATGAAAAGCGGAAAACGGTGCTGTGACGTCACAAAGGCGACGCTGTGACGTCACAAAGCTGCTCAAAAGACGCATGCAAATTGTGGAAAGGGGGCCTACTAGCCTATGTGCTGTTTTCTTGAATAACATAAAGCGACTGTTCCTTCAGATCTAAATTAATACTATTCAGGGTTGATTGTAGGGAACTCCATCTGTTCTATATTATCATGCCTATCAATGAGCCTTTAGTGAGATCCACGTGATAATGGCAGTGTTTGATAAGCAATGGTATCGCTATCCTTGTCTATCATTCAACGAAACGTATAGCGCTATCTCTTTCTCGCTTTGCTCTGTTGCTAGACCGTCTTTTAACAATGTAGAATTAATAATAAATCAACAAAATATTTCATCCCAATTATGAAATTATTGAGAAATATAATCTCTTGCTCAATAAAATATAATTGATTATTTAAAAACGAGAATGAACAGTTAATATCACATCGATAAAACTGAATCAGGTACCGTCTATAGAAGGCATTGACAAGACGGTGGATCGGCAACGTTGATCTCATATCTTTCTCTACTGTCATTATAACGTGGACCTCACTATAATACATTGTTTGATTTTTTTGCTGAGGGTGATGCTCACATAAGCTCTAGGCTTGTGCGTGGGAAGTTAAGCGGATAATTATAAGAGATGAATGGATCTGTGGAGAAGAAGAATAATCAAAAGGAGGAGAAGGAGGAGAAGGATGAGAAGGAGGTGACGGAGGAGGAAGAGGAGAAGAAGAAGAAGAAGAAGAAGAAGAAAAGAAGAAGAAGAAGGAGAAGAAGGAGAAGGAGGAGTAGGAGGAGAAGAAGGAGAAGGAGGAAAAGGAGGAGATGGAGGAGAAGGAGGAGAAGGAGAAGAAGGAGAAGGAGGAGTAGGCGGAGAAGAAGGAGAAGGAGGAAAGGAGAGAGGGAGGGAGGAAGGAGAAGGAGAAGAAGGAAGAGGAGGAGGAGGAGGAGAAGGAGGAGAAGGAGGAGAAGGAGGAGAAGGAGGAGAAGGAGGGAAGAGGAGAAGGAGGAGAAGTAGGAGAAGGAGGAGAAGGAGGGAAGGAAGGAGAAGGAGGAAGGAGGAGAAGGAGAGAAGGAGGAGAAGGAGGAGAAGGAGGAGAAGGAGGAGAAGGAGGAGAAGGAGAGAAGGAGGAGAAGGAGGAGAAGGAGGAGAAGGAGGAGAAGGAGGAGAAGGAGGAGAAGGAGGAGAAGGAGGAGAAGGAGGAGAAGGAGGAGAAGGAGGAGAATGAGGAGAAGGTGGAGGAAGAGGGGAAGGGGTGATGATGGAAGAGGAGGAAGAGAGGTGTCAGAGGTAAGTGAAAAATATGCGAAATGATAAAATAGAGTAGAAAATGGAGAATAAGTAGGAGAAAGAGATGAGTTACAGGTAAAAGAGATAAAGAGATGAAATGAAAGCCAGAATAATATTCTCTTAGAGCACCTCTCAATGTTGTCATCTGTCATAACAGTGACACATCCAGCTGTTTCTCTGATGAGAGGCAAGAGAGAGCACAAACAACACACCCTCACACTCTCTCTATCTCTCTTCTTCTTCTTCTTTATCCTCTTTTCGTTCCCTTCCTCATATTCACCCTCCTGTTCACATTCCTCATCTACCTAAGAAATATAATTGATTATTTTGAACAAGAATGAACAGTTAATATTACATCAATAAACCTGTATCAGCTACCGTCTATAGATGGCATTGACAAGATTGATTGATTGATTGATTGAGTACTTCATGTAGATTACAATATATACTGTCTTATACACTTATATACAATAGCTTACAATACAGCAAAATTATAGATGAATTTACATGATATAGACTAAGAAAATAATTATTGAACTGTATATGATATGAAAACGCAATTTGTAATATAATAACTATAGATAATAATTATATTGTTATGCATCTACATAAATTGGCGGAGCTTTGGACATATCAATGTCCATTCTTCGGAAAGAATATTAAAAATATCCTCCCCACTAACTCTCTACCAGAACGTTAATTTCATTATTTAAACTAAGGATTTATTTATTAATGGAAATATTGTAAAAGTTTCAATCAATATGAATATTTAAGAGAAAAAAACAGAAAATTATAAAGTAAAATAATTATATAGGTAGATAAGATCAAATAATTGATTAATAAAATGAAGTAGGCTGAAAGTAGATCAGGGTAATCAACTTTCAGTATATACAGCAGTATGCAGTGGATAAGTGAAATAACATGAGCTTATATAATATATATAATATACAATTCGTTCTATAACAGGTTTAAAGGTTTGTATTTGTGGATGGGTGGGGGATGGTTGTCATGTGATCGTTCTAGGGCCGGACAGTTTCAGTCATTTCTTCCAAAAGATGTTTTTTTAAAGTCAGGATGAAGCTCGCTCGGCTCTCGATGGACCTGATAGAAACAGGAAGTGCATTCCATGCACGACAGGCACTGACTAAGAAGGATTTTGTGAAAATAGTAGTTCGATGATTGGGTATCCTTAAAGTACTTTCTCCGGTTCTAGTATGTGAAGCATCTATCCTCCTACCTTCAGAGACAATTTGAAATCATCTTTAAAATATTTCGGATTACCGTATTTCAAGATATCTCTAACAAGCTTGACTATTCGAAAAAGCCTCTGATCGGGAAGCTTCAATGTTGAACTAGCAATGTGGGCTGGGGTGATATGATCATGGCGTTGGAGAGAGTAGACGAAACGTAGACAATAATTTTGACAACGCTGTAGTTTATCATTCAGAGTGACTTGCATATCGTTAAGAACAGAATTACAATACATTAAATGTGGGAAGATGAGAGATTGAACCAATAATAATTTAATGTTTCTAGGGAGGATATCGTGCATTTTCTTCAATGCATGCATGGCTGAGATACCTTTTTACAAGTTTTGTTCACTTGTTCTGACCAGTCAAGAGTATTATTCATAATAATGCCTAAATTTTTAACTGAGCTACAGTAAGGAATGTCATTACCGTCTACACTAATTTTGTGAATCGATTCAAGGTCAATATTGTTTATAAGACGAGAATATCCAATTATAATGGGTTTGTTTTGATGGGATTAAGCTTAAGGCCATTTTTCTTTGTCCATTCCACTATCGAATTGATATCCTGATTCATTATTCCAACTGTTTCATTATTTTTGTTATGGGACAGCTTGAATAGATTTGAAGGTCGTCTGCATAAGTATGGAAACTGGAGAATTTGATAATGGAAGAAAGGTCATTAGCATACAAAGTGAAGAGGAGAGGGCCTAAAATTGAACCTTGTGGTACTCCATGCATAACGTTTTTCCAAGTTGACTTTTTGTCACCGACAGATACACATTGTTTCCTACCTAATAGATAGGATTTAAACCAAACTAACGAGTTGCGACTGAAACCAAGAATAGCCAACTTATTCAGAAGGACTGTATGATCAACAGTATCGAATGCTTTAGAAAAATCAAATAGGGTGAGGATGGTGCATTTTCTTTGGTCCATAGCTAACCTTATATCATCAGTGACACGAAGCAGAGCTGTCTCAGTTGAATGGATTTTCTAAAGCCTGATTGAAAGTTATGAAGCTTACTATTGTTGTCTAGAAATTTTACAACTTGAGCATGAATGAGTCTTTCTAGCACTTTGGACAATGCAGGTAAAATACTGATTGGTCTAAAATCCTCAACTTTATTGGGTGATGGAACTTTATTTAGAGGGCGAACCAGAGCAAACTTCCAGTTTTCAGGGAAATGCCTTCTTCAAGTGACTTGTTGAAAATGTATGTAATGGTTGGTAAAACAGCAATAACATCTTCTTGATAAATTTAATAGGATTTTGTCTACACCCTAGCTTACTATGAATACGTTGAATTGCTCTGAAAGTGTCTTCTTCTGAGATTGGATGGAAATGAAATTGATCAGTGATTGGTAAATCTAAGTTTGTAACCTGCTCTTCAAGATCATCAATGTGATTAGCAATGACAACTTCGTCGCGTTGGTTAGAGTGTGAAACGAAATGGTCATTTATATTATTCAATGGTAAGTCAATTTGTGGATTCGATTTCTCTTTGCCAAGCCCGAATTCTTTTATTCCCTGCCAAAGTGATTTAGAGTCTTGTCTATTGTTTGTCATAAACGAATTCAAGTACCTAATCTTTGAGTTCCGTAATTCCTGTTTAACCCTATTTCTAAGGCTCCTGTACTCTATCAAACTGTCCAAGTCAAATGTCTTTTTAAATTTTCTATGTGCTTTGTCTCTACGTCCCATCATCTTAAGTATGTCTTCAGTCATCCACGGTACTCGTCGTTTTCTATTAATCCTCCTTGTCACATAAGGTGCATGTTTGTCATACAAAGTCAAAGTCCAATTCTCGAAAGTCTTGACCATGTCATCAACTGAGGGTAATGCTTCAATTTGATGCCATGGAGTCTGAGCCACATCAGTCAGGAAGGCGGCTTCATCAAAGTTTTTGAAGTCTCTATAAGTGATAATTTTCTGTTCTGGCTTGGGTATCTTATGGGAAAGTACACAGTAGATCAAATCATGTCTAGAAATAGCTGGGACTGAGATTTGGCCTGCTTGAACAACCTCATTGGGATCACTAACAATGAGAAGGTCAATGAGTGTGTCTGATTCATTAGTATGATGAGTTGGATCGAGGGGTAAAATAGTCATGTTTAGGCATTGGAAAATTGTAGTCAGTTGAAAGTAGTCAAAGTTACGATTCGTCATGTTCAAGTCGGTGTTCATATCTCCCATAACTAGAATACGGTTATAACAAGGCATAAGAGAAAGCAAGGCATTTTCGAAATCTGTGAAATGACCTATTTTTGGTGGGCGATAACAGATACCAACGAGTAATTTATCATTACTAGATAGGATAATTCAAGTAGCATAAACTCTGGTCTGGAACAATACTCTTGTTTAGATGTGATTAAAACTTTTGTTTTGATACCATCTTTCACATAAATTGCTACACCCCCACAAGCTTTATTTAATCTATCATTCCGGAAAAGATTGTATCCAGGCAAGCAACAAAATTGATGAAATACTAGGCTTCAAAAATGATTCGGAAATTCCGATTATATTGAAGTCCTGAAAACGGAAGATTGCTCTGAGTTCATCAATGTGGCAACTGAGGGATTGTACGTTAAGGTGAGCAGCCTTGAAAAGTTTTTTGAAAGAGTGGAGCTTATTTGCTAGAAACATACCTGCGTCATTATTACATTATTGAAATAATCATCCTACTTGAGGGCGAGCGAGCTGACGTGTCAGTAAGAGGCATCATGGAAGCAGCAGACCAATCGTGAACCGACCTCAGAACGACACATGACGGGGGAAATGGGGATGAAACTGATAAAACTTAACCTAAATAAAAAAGTCTCTTGATTCGAGAAGACAGAGGTTCAGCAACGTTTCTCTCCAATCTTTCTCTAGAGCCATTGTAACGTGGACCTAACTATAGCGCTTCCGTGTAGAAGATAATTGTGTAAAGATCAGATGATAGAGACTGAGCGCCTAATTTTGAATTCGAAAACATCTCACTTTGAATGAGTTTTCTTGAAATTGACACACATGTTCCATGGAGAAGATAAGAAATTCTTTTGGGAAAGTTTCGCCACCAGATATCGCGTAAGTTGATTCTTCATCCAACTCCTTTTCCCCTATGAAACAAACCACTGGAAATCTGAAGAATAATGATAGAAAAATAATTTAACCTTCTAAGTAGAGCAGGAAAGAAATAATAAACAACACAAAAGATCGGAGAAACAAAAACCTAACATCAACAAATTATGATGGAAGCCTTTCGCTGTTATGACGCAACACTCTTTGACGACAGTTGTATCATGCATGTTCCACCGTTAGTGGCAAGCTCAACTCACAATTACGCTACTCAAGTCGGGAAGAGACTGCGACTCTAGTCTCTCCTCGACGCAGCATGTGTTTTCAGATGGTGACACTCAGACCAGTCGATTCTTGTTTTCGCGACGTCACCATTTGGAAACACATGCTGGGTCGAGAAGAGACTAGAGAGTCGAGTCTCTTCTCGAGTTGAGTCGCGTTAGTGTGAGTTGAGCCTTAGTGTTAGTGTTAGTGAGTTGAGCGTGAGTGTGAGTTGAGTCGAGCGTCGATTCGACATGTTAGTCGAGCCTCGACTTGAGTTTCATAGTACCATGCATTTTTACTTTCCTTGCCCTATTACCATAGGTAAGGAAATTATTACTTTTAAAAAAAATTAAGGTACCCCGATTTCTACCTGAAATAGTCATCGATAAGCTCTATCAACTGCCACAAGTCCCATATCTGTAAAAATTTCTTGAGCTCAGTCCATCTATGCAAAGTTTGATTTTAGATTCTCAATTATCAGGCTTCAGATACAATTTAAACAAAAAAAAATTGAGTGGAAAAGATTGAGCATGAGAATCTCTACAATTAATGTTCAGTAAAATTTTCACCTAAAATTGAAAATAAGCTCGAAATTGAAGAAAATGTGATTATTCAATTATTGCAAACTGTTGATTCTATTAAATGATTCACTATGAAGAGATAGCAGACCTCGTGTGTCTCCAGCGTTATTGCCCTGTCACCAACTGGCTCAAATCTTTGAATAGTAGACTTGGGATGCGCGGGAAAACTAGCGTCAGATGATCAATTTCCAAAGCGGAAAGGAAAGTTGTGTGAGTGCGCCACAGCAGATATCTAATGAAAGTGAAGTTATGTTTTATAAGAGTGATGTTTAATCATTTCAGATAAGACAATAACTAGAATTAGATAAGACAATATATTCATAATAATTATTATAAAATTTGTTACATGCGCAGAAGTGACAAATTGGATCTAATATTTTTTATAATGTGAGGTTAGAAATGGAATAGCATGGAACTGGAGCAGTGCCAATAAGTAAAAAAGTCGTAAGGTTAAGAGACTGGAGTATCCTCGACTGGAGTCGTACGATTTCATTCGAGGTAGTGTGAATTGAGCCTTAATATCTGTTAGATCTTACAAACTGTTGCAAAATCTGTTAGTGCTTCTATAAATTTGAGAATATAAATTTTCATAACTTTTTAAATTTTCAACTATGAATTTTTGTTGTTCCAGAAGGGGTTTTGGATGGTGCGGTAGCGTTGGCGGTTGCGAGGGGCGGTTGCCTCCCCCCCGCTTCACCGCCCCCGCCACCGCAATGCTCAAGGTCAACCCACTCTCAAGGTCACCTCCAACGTCAAGGTCACCTAACACTCACACAACACATACTACTACTACTGCCTCACTGTCAAGGTAACAGCTTCAAATTAATTTAATTTTAGGTGGTTGTTTATCATCATAAAATTTGATTATTTTCAAGCCATGAAAGAATAGAATAGAATAGAAAAAATGTTTATTGAGTAAATAAGCCACCTTGAGCGAACCTCGAAGAGGCTGCTTGACAAGGTACTATTATACAAAACATTTAAATTCAAATATTCAAATATAAATAAAGATGATAGATATAAATAATAATAATAATAATTTCATTTTTCATTTTTTCTTCGTCCTGGTACCCCCAGAAGAAGGGAGTTTATTATAGAAAATAAAACAAACAAGAATGAAAAATACACTTATAAAAATAAATCTTAAAAACAAAAAAAATGAAGAATAATAAACAAAACAAAGGATAAAAAAATTTCTTTTCAGTGGCAAATTTCAAAAATTATAAACCAGACGAAATATAAATTCTCCAAAACCATCTAAAGAAGGTTTGACTGGAGGAGTCAAGTTTTAAATTGTATTTAAAAAAACATAGAAATAGTACATTGATATGATCAATCAAAATAATAATTTTTGATCCAAATCATATCAAAAGAAAAATAGTTGTAAATCTTGAGTAGAAAAAATTAATTGATACATTGATAAAAATTCATTTATTTGTATTGTGTAGCAATGAGTATAATAAAACATTGGGATTTAAGTTGTTGCTTATCACAAATAATGATTCACAAGAAAAAAATTAGATGAAAAAAAGGAAAGAATTCATGAAGATCATTCAAATTCACTCAAATTATTTAACAGAAAGTGTTTCATCTTATTTTTAACAATTGAAATTCTATCAAGAATAATAATAATAATTTCTATGATTGCCAATGAATTGCAACCAGAGGAGTTTATTGACAAAACATATACATAATTATTATATTATACATACAAAAGTTGCTAATACTAAACTTAGTTCTGATTATGATACCCCACTATGATAATATGTGTCGGGGTGCTTATAATATTTTTCTCCATAACATGTATCAAAAATTAAATTAGTAATTTGAGTATAAAATTAATTATAGTAATTAGTATAATTACATATGCATAGTGCCTCACGAAAAATGTAGCACCCAAAGACCATAATATGGTAGAATTTCTCTATCTCCATGAACGTAGTTTCTCAGGAGAAGCAGAAAACGTTCATGACACCCAAGAAGTA
The DNA here is from genome assembly GCF_014356525.2 of Nilaparvata lugens. Lineage (NCBI taxonomy): Eukaryota > Metazoa > Arthropoda > Insecta > Hemiptera > Delphacidae > Nilaparvata > Nilaparvata lugens. The sequence continues at coordinate 24,059 of NW_024090569.1, forward strand.
AAATGGTCTATGGTAGAGATTAACTTGATAATGGGAATAGTCATGTTTGTCCTACTGAATCGAACAAGGAAAAGTACATTTTGTTGAGAATCATTCAGTTTTTCTAGAAGGAAATTGTCATTTTTGTAAAAAATCGCTATCTTTAACATGACTTTTCATTTGTAAATCTCACAGTTTTTTTTATAAACTAATAGCAAATTTGGATTCGCCATCAGAACATCTATAGATCTGATGTATAACTCAAAAACTATAATTTTGGAGATGAAGAATGTCACTTTAGTGAAGAAACTCATCTCTACGTCAAGGTTCCGCCTTGTTGAGTTTCAAGGTCGAGTGACGGTCATTGTCATTCAAGCTTAACTTGCTTTACCAGTTAGGAACTGCAAATAGAAATAATAGCTACAAATGGAGACCATGTAACACCAAGGTATATCTTTCTGTTTTGAAGGTTATTCACTGCAAGGTCAAGGCTCAACCGTCCAAGGTCGCCTTGTTGGGTCTCAAGGTCTAGTGAAGGTCATTGTCATTCAAGAAGGTCAACTTGCTTCACCAGTTAGGAACTGTCAATGAAAACTATGCAATAAAAAAGTTGTTTTTCTGATTTGAAGGTTATCTACAGCAAGGTCAAGGCTTTGCCGTTCAAGGTCGCCTTGTTGGGTTTCAAGGTCTAGTGAAGGTCATTGTCAACCAGGGTTAACTTGCTTCACCAGTTAGGAACTGCCGATGGAAACTATGCAATAAAAAAGTTGTTTTTTTATATTTGAAGGTTATCTACTGCAAAGTCAAGGCTCTGCCGTTCAAGGTCGCCTTGTTGGGTTTCAAGGTCGAGTGAAGGTCATTGTCATGACACACGCTGACCCGTTCACGCTGGAGGCTGTCACGCAGGCCGCCATCATCCTAGGAATGGCTGTTCTTATCATCATCACCAACGTCATCATTATTGCCACCTTCGTCAACGCCAGAGGTCAGTTAACTTTTCAATTTTTTAATTACAATCTTCATTATTATTATTCTTCATTATTATCATCTCCATGTTCAACATAACAAAATTAACAATCGTCTTACAGATCGATGCACAAAAATGATTACACATAACGTTATAGAGAGTGATTATGAAAGGACTTTACAACTTTGAAAGCACATAACCAGTAGTTCTGTGAACATTAGACCTCGCGCTAAGTAAGTTACATTGACCTGTTGTTATGTTTCCTCAAAAATTGATAAATTATTCATCAATACGAAATGTCTAGAAAAAATCCTGAATAAACATAGAGCTTTCTATCTTAACGTATCGTAACGTGTCATCCTGGAATGTAAGTGTGAGCGCAGTTATCAGGTCTGGCTGCCGTCGATACGCCAATCCAATCAGCCAATCATAGAACATTCTGAGTTGTCGTGTTGGCAGGAAATCGGTGTGAGGGAATTAACAAAATAAACTACCGTTATGCTGATTTTCTACAAACTTCATTTCTAACTTTTCATGATTTTGGAAATCAATTTCTTTTTAATAATATTTGTTTCAATTTTAATCATCAGATGTTTTCCATCAATAACTCCAAACTCCAAACTAGAATCATGGCCTCAGCTCATGGAAAGGCAAAGTTAGTAGACAACTGTCTACTAACGTTGATGGAAAGATACATTTTCAAGATGAAACGTGACGTGAGGTCCACGTTATAATGGCAGTGGACAAAGTTGGAGAACAACGTTGCCAACCCTCTGTCTTTTTTCAATGCCTTCTATAGACGTTAGCTGATATAGGTTTATTGATGTGATATTATAACTGTTCATTCTCGTTTAAAATAAGCAATTATATCATATTAAGCAAGAAATTATATTTTTCAATAATTTTCATAATTGAGATGGAATGTTTTGTTGATTTATTATCAATACTACTTAGTTAAAAGACGGTCTGGCAACAGAACAGAGCAAGGCGAGTAAGAGATAGAGCTATCCGCTTTGTTGAATGATAGACAAGGATAGCAATACCATTGCCAATCAAACACTGCCATTAAAACGTGAACCTCACTATAGCTTTTGTAAGCACTCAATCACGAATCGGAAAACTACAGTCTTCCAACCAATTCAAGACCGTATAACACTATGCCACGTGCAACCAACCTTCTAACCCATATCTCAGCTACACTTTTCCATTTTCCATCACCATTTTCCACACGGTTAACACAGTTTCCCAAAATGAATTTTTGCCCGGTTTCAAATCACGTGACGGTGGCAGTGTGTACCTGCCTTGCTCGAAATCACAGTGAACAGTGTGTGCAAGCCTTATTCAAAATGAGTAACGTTCAGCGATAAAGCGTAACGGGTTGGTGAAATTACACATTGTTCCCGTTTCCAGGGGTGTTTTGGTTTTGGTGGATTTGGGAGGGTTTATGTAGGGGAAAAGGGTGGTATGACGTCATAAAAATACCCCAAAATCACCCCACATGAGGGAATTTGAGAGGGGAAGTTACTGGAGAAGGTTTTCGGGAGTACAGTTCTCCGTATCTGGAGTTAGCACACATTTGGAAACACGAACTCTTTATATCATATCTGTCTCACACTTATTCCCTCACCCACTCACGCTCTCTCTCTCTCTCTCTCTCTCTCTCTCTCTCTGACTCTCTCTTTGTCTGTCTGCCTCACTGTCAGTCTCTTTCTCTATATCACTCTCTCTCTCTCTTTCTCATACACACTCACACCCTCCCCCACTCACACTCTTTGCCTGTCTGCTTCTCCGTCTGTCTCTTTCTCTACATCACTCTCACTCACTCCCTTTCTCTCTCTCTCTATCTGTCTCTCTCTCTCTCTCTCTCATACACACACACAATCTCACTCACTCTCTCACTCTGTCTCTCTCTGTGTCCGCCTGCCTCTCTGTCTGTCTCTTTCTCTATATGACTTCCACTCTCTCTTTCTCATACACACACACTCTCACTCTATCTCTCTCTTTCTCTGTCTGCCTCACTGTCAGTCTCTTTTATAGCACTCTCTCTCTCTCACACACACTCACACACTCACTCTTTGTCACTCCGTCTCTCTCTTCGTCTGTCTGTTTTTCAGTCTGTATCTTTCTCTCTATCACTCTCTGCCCTTCTGTCTCACCCTTTCACTCTCTCTCTCTCTCTCTCTCTCTCTCTTTCTGAAATACACACACAAAATTCGTCAGCAACATAATGTAAATGTATGTACCGTATATGTATAGCAAGGGGTACCGTTTCCTTCTATCAAATGCAAGCTCTGTTTACCTTTTGAAAGATGACAAGCATAAATTTCTTCCTCTATCACGCTCTCTCACTCTTTCTCACTTTCTCTCACTCTATCTCTCCTTCACTCACTCTATTCCTAAATCTCTTTCTTGAGATTTACACTTGAGGGTGTAAAAGTGGGCCGGCTGCGCCCTAATTCGGCCTCCCAGGTTTTTAATAAATACAGCGAATCAATCAACCAATCTATCTATTCTTCTCTATTCCTCTCTTTCTCTCTCTCTCTCCCACTCACCCCATCTTCCTCTCTCTACAACGCAAACTTTACGCTGCCATGTTATAAGCTTGTTTATCATTTTGGTGATTCGCTTGGTATATTCATAAACACACTGCAAAATGACTCTTTCTCGCGTGAACATATTCGATGATAATTTTTAGATTTTTCTCTTGTGTTCTATTCTATTTAAACATTGAGTGAGAAGGGAAGAAGATAGAGAACGAATGAAGAAAAAGGGTGGAAGAAGAGAGTGAGACAGAGGAAGAAGAGAAGAAGAGGAGAAGAGGAGGGAAGAAATAGGAAGAGGGATTAAAGGGGAATGACCTGAAGCTAGTTGTTTTAGTAGTGAGGGGGTGGTTGCGTCTGGGGTAGCACAGGTTTGAGGTACAAATTAGTATCGTCTTCTTCTTCTCCTCCTTCTTTTTCTTCTACTTAAATATTCTTATTTCAAACACAAGGACAAGTAGTGATTTCAACCCAATCCTTGGATCCTTACATGAAAGAATACAAAATAGTTGAAATTGAAGAGTTTGTTGAAGAACATGTATATTATGAATTGAAGTACAAATGTACTCATGGTGGTGTAATTTTATTCATTTATTATAAATTTCACAAAGAAGCACTGATCGGGAGAGAAAAACTAAGGATACTCCTTGTACTATTTCTCTCCCAAATTTTAGATAACATTTTACAAGCCAAATAGGGTTATGG
>NW_024090570.1:0-27095 GCF_014356525.2 Nilaparvata lugens
TCTGAATAGTTGTGTGTTGAATTAAGTTTATGAATTTTTTGACGCCAGCTGCTCCACCAAAATACCAGGAGACGAGGCTACATTGACCTGCCCTACTCCAGACGATCCAAAGCACATGAATGCTACCCCTTACGGACGCTAAAAAATGTTTAACAGATTGCCGATTTGTGTTTCTGAACGGGAGTATGTTTTGAAGGGACGGATTCAAAGGTTCAAAGAACCTAACACGTCAAACGAAGCTTATTGCGTGTCGAGCGGGAGTGTAGGAGGTTTTGGTTGGCTGGTACATGAAGGTGCGTACAGACTTTCGCTCTGCTCCGCAACCGAACGTCACTCCAGCAGAGCGATTGATGATCGACCGGGGAGCAACAGTGGTTCGACCGGGGAACGCGAGAAGATCTAACATCTTCCGTAACGTTCATGATGGGTGCGTGGGCGGTGCGACTGTGGTTCGATGGAGGAACGAGGGGCGGAGCGTACTCGGTGCGGGTTGGAGGCGCGTATATGTGTACGCAGCTTTAGAAACTCATCAACCACCCTCTGTACTCACTGAGACATTATGAAACCAGTGGACTTGTGGAACAGTTTGAGACAGTTTCATAATTTTGAATTGCAGTCTATCTACAGAGCTACTCATGAAACTACCTATCTGCAGCAATATCAAGTTATTTGTGTTTTAATTGTGAACTTTGGCAAAGTCTGTCTGGCGATTGCCGGTCATGGACTGAATTATTGATCCCCCAAATGTGGGTAATGGATGAAGCAGAAGGTACTACATAAAGGTACTACATAACCACAGTCCTTACAAATAATTATTAGTATTGGCTAGTCAGTCAAAAGTGGGTAGTTGTTACTGTACAAACTGCATAATACCTTGGAAAAGATGGATATCTTGATAAATGCTTAGGTATGATCTTGTATTTCTCATTGCCTGTTTACCGTAAATAATAATGTTCGAGGTTATTTTAGAAATTGTAATATATTTTTGTACTGAAAATTTCCTCATTTGTCCGAATTTTGTTCAAATTCAAGTTCACATTAGAGATAAATCGATAGAAGACTATAATTTGAGGATTGCTTTAGAAAAGTATAATTTATGAGAAGTGTAAAAATCATAATCTATAAACATCTAAGTTATTCCAATAAATAGGAGACAAAAATCATAATAATTATAGTCTGATCAATGTAAAATTACCGGTGCATTTAATTGCTGATTTTTCAATTTTATTGGTTTTCATTTATATTTCTTGTATGAAAATTTTATTTTTTATAGATGAATTAACTAATGATTCAAATTCTAATGAAAATCACACCAAAATAACATTTAAAACCAATTAAAAATAACATATTTTCAATTTGCCTGAATCCTTACCAAGTTCTGATTTGATTCACTGTTCAAAAAAGGTGCAGGAAAAGTGCATTTGCATGCGATCTAGCGGATTTTTGTGGAACTACATGAACGGTTTTCGATGTTTTAGTTCCAGCAACTACCGCTAGATCGCATGAGCGTTCACTTTTTGAAAATATCCAAGCAATTCGATCAATTCTGGCTTCATCATCTGTTTCTGAGTTGGCTGCTTGGCTTTTGTCAATAAATTGACTCCTTTCTATTGAGTCTTTCAATCAAATGCTATTATTCTATTTATGAAGAGTGTTCTCAAGTGCAAGGAAATGATTTCAGGATTCAGATCAATGTTTTAAACATTTATTTAAGGGAAACGTGAGTAAATTTCTCGATAAAACCTATTGATTTTTGTTGCCGATGTCAAGATTGTTAGGTTATGATTGACTTCAAAGTGTTGTTTGTGGTAAAGTCTGTTAAATTTTGACTTATTATCAGTTAATACGTTGATAATAAATCATTTTATGCCTTGTGTATGTTACAATTTCTGTTTCAATTGTGTAAATTGAAGTATTTATTTTGATCCAAGTGGGTGAATAGTGCAGTAGGCAATAGTTACAAACACTTTCAATAAGGTAGTTTTTAATATAATTCTAACAGGGTCTACTCATTTAATAAATTTATCCCTATATTAAATGAATCATAAATTGTTATTTTTGATTATGATTTATCTACACGTGTTTTGTGGTAAAATATTGATTTTGAAATCACAATGCATCATTCTCTTGTACTGAAAGTGGTGTTTTGGTATGTAGTTTATTTGATGAAAGTAACTAACTTACTATGACTAAACTTGGACGTTAGGTAGATTTAAGATACTTCTGGCAAAGTATCTAATTATCAAAAACTATGATTGAATGTTGCCTATCAAATTAGGTATTTGCTGATAGATAAGCATAGATTTTGAGCATTTGTATTCAATCTCCACTCTTGTGTGAGTTCTTCTTATTTACATGTTCAAAACTCATTTAGTTCATTGAATGATTTACCTAACCTATCATTTACATCCATTCCGTATAAATTTCTCATGAATATTCTATCCATACACTATATTTTGTGATTTACTTTATATATAAGTTACTCTCCTAAATACCTAACCTTAACGTGATCTCATACTCAGACTCTTGATCGAATACCGCTTTCATAATTTTACCGTATAGATTTCTCATGTATATTATCCATACACTATATTCTGTGATTCACTTTGTGTATAAGTTACTCCTCTAAATACCTAACCTTAACGTCATCTCATACTCAGATTCTACAAATACCGCTTCCATAATTTTCTTTAAATACCGTCGCGTCTATTCTGCCCGTATAGTAGGGGCCTTACCCAATCCAATTGATATATTTTTGTAGTCATCAAACCATCTAGCCTAATATATCCCAACCTAATCAAATTTCTCTTGGATCTAGGTGATTTTCAAACTCTCCTTTCTAACATAATCCATACTTACCTTTTACATCTTTAGACTACCTTTAAATCTACTAGGATTTGAATGTAAGATGATCACTCAGTTTGTAAGTTTACAAACGTAAATAAGTGTATATTTTTGACAGTTTATATGTCAACTCTACGACAAGGACCAAGTCAGGTCCACTTTCTGACACAGTCAATCCAGATATCGGGTCTTGACTAAGGAGAGAAGTAAATGTTATCATAGAGAAACAATAGCTTGAGTAGATATCCCATGGTATAGGGCGTTTATGTCGCAACTCTTACTGTTATCTCAAGCCGCTAGTTCATGTAATTCTTTCCCATGAAGCTGTGTGACGCTTGTAGTCTCTCATACTGTGCCGTTCATACACTCTCACCCCAACAAAACAGTGAAAATCTACAGTAGTCGATAGTAATCGGCTTGAGGTAACAGTAAAAGTTGCGACATGAACGCCCTAAACCATGGGATATCAACTTACGCTATTGTTTCTCTATGGTATTATGAAGACCAACATAACCCAACCTAATCAACCCTTATCTGTTTCTAGGTGACTCGTAACCCCTGCAGCCATGATTGGTGGCCTGTTCGTGTACAACCACAAGGGAGAGGTGCTGATATCGCGTGTATATCGCGATGACATCGGTCGTAACGCTGTGGATGCGTTCAGGGTGAACGTCATTCACGCCAGACAGCAAGTCAGGTCACCCGTCACAAATATTGCGCGGACGTCTTTCTTCCATATCAAGGTTAGATATATCAGTTCAAAATAAAAGCTAAACTCAATACGGAGTGGCAATAGCCGAGAGGATTAGATGCTGGCCTTATAATTAATGACGAATAAAATATAATTGATCAATTTACAAATTATTATTAAACAAAAATCCAAATTAATTGCTGTAATTCACCCCGAAGACTTTTGCTAATGCAAATATTGACAACAGGGTAAACAGCTAGATGGAAATTCGTGGTGAATTACAGCAATTAATTTGGATTCTCGTTTATTAACTAGTAGTTCTGTGAACAGTAGACCTCACGCAGTATTCTCATTAACAAGTACCTGATTGGAACTATAGACCTTATGGAAATACAGCAATAGACTGGCTTCTCCACACATCTGTGTAATCACCTGTACCTAACTGTATACAATGCATAACTTTACTTAGAATTTTGTCGTTTCTAGTAGCAATACGAATCGGCTCACTATCAATAGGAATACAAACACTTACCAAATTTACATAATCATTGACAAATTTTTCAGTTTCATCATTCAAATCAACATCATTAATAGGTAAACGAGAAAAACAATCAGCAAAATTTAGTACCATTTACATATTGATTTCATAATCATATTCAGACAAATACAGAGCCCATCTCTGTAGACGGTTTGCACCCATCAGCGGAATACCTCTATTCTCACAGAACAATGCTAACAAAGGTCTATGATCAGTTACTAGAATGAATTTTTCTCCATAAATATTGAGAAAATTTCTGTACAGACCAGTAAGTTGCTAATGCTTCTTTGTGTATGACAGAATAATTCTTTTCGGCAGGAGTCAACACTCTAGATACAAAGCATATTGGTTTCTCTTCACCATTGTCAAATACATGGGCTGAAACCCCAGCAATACCTTTACTGCTAGCATCACAAATCAATTTTACAGGTAATTCTGGATTGTAATGAACTAGAACTAAATCCTTGGTCCAAACAAAATTAACATTCTTTTTCAATAAACTATACAAAGGACTCAAGATTTTGACATTGTGGAACAAATTTACAATAGTGGTTACACATACCAATGAAAGAGCGTACCTCCGCTACGTCAGAAGGCCTAGGAGCATCCACAATAGAGCTAACCTTACTAGGATCTTTTCTTATTCCTACAGAATCTATGATGTGACCTAAATACGAGATTTCTTTTTCAAAAAACTTGCATTTATCAAAATTCAAACGAAACCCTGCATTTCGCAGCTTAGTAAAAACACATCTTAAATTATGAAAATGCTCTTTGTCATCTTTACCTGTAATAATTACATCATTGGATAATAAATTATTCTATAGTCTGATTTTTACTCTAATATTGGCGTATGAAGGAGGCTCCTTTTTCCTTTCATATTATCCTTGAAATGCAAAATTTCCAAAAACCTTGTATATAGTTTGACGCGCAATTGAAAAAGGAACATACCTGTTGAATTTCATGAGAATTTATTACCGCGTTTTGCCGTAAATGCGCAACATATAACATTTAAACATTAAGAGAAATGCCAAACCGTCGACTTGAATCTTAGACCTCACTTCATTCGGTCAATGAATAAGAAAATAACTAAAAAACCAGTCAAACATTTAAACATTAAGAGAAATGGCAAACAGTCGACTTGAATCTTAGACCTCACTTCGCTCGGTCAATAATTGATCAATTTACAAATTGAACGAAAATTCAAATTAATTGCTGTAATTCACCCCGAAGACTTCTGCTACTGCAAATATTGACAACAGGGTAAACAGCTACGTGAAATGCCAAACCGTCGACTTGAATCTTAGACCTCACTTTGTTCGATCAAAAAAATCAGCTGTTATAATCATTGCGTCATCCAACAGCCGTCGATAGATAGTAGACAAGAGTCTTTATTCTGAACTAAAACCAAAATGACTGTTCTGTGTGTAACCATCCAGCAGTGCGGCCTCAGGTTAAAGACTTACATGACATTTCTAAAGACATTGCTTTGTTTCAAATAATTGTGCTGTTTTCGGTGTTTAGAATTAGGTGTGCATCCAGCTAAAGTTTTAAAATAAATAAATACATCTAAAGACATTGCTTTGTTTCAAATAATTGTGCTGTTTTCGGTGTTTAGAATTAGGTGTGCATCCAGCTAAAGTTTGTTATGAGATGAACTATTTGGCGGTACGAAGTTCGCCGGGCCAGCTAGTTATATTATAGATAAGGTAATAGTTGGCCTTACAGTATTGATATTTTAGTTGTATTTTATCAAATTTTCAGAGAGCGAATATCTGGTTAGCAGCTGCCACGAAGCAAAATGTAAACGCCGCAATGGTTTTCGAATTTCTGCTGAAAGTGATCGATGTAATGCAGTCCTACTTTGGCAAAATATCCGAGGATAACATCAAGAATAACTTCGTCCTCATCTATGAGCTTCTTGACGGTGAGTAATAAATCATAGAGAAAATATAGTATAAGAAGATATAAAATGATTTGTAGAACTTATTCAAAGTTTGGAAGTTTTGTATCAGATTATGGTGATGTGTATCAAGTTGAGATGATACTGTCAGTATGTCTTGATACTTTATCATATTTTGGTGATACTGTATCATTTATGGTGATATGTCATGGTAAAGGACCGTTATGTTTCAAATGTGAGTGTTAACTGAAGCCGATAGTCCTAGTAGTTGTTTTTGGTGAAGCTATGTGACGCTGGTAGTCTCTCATACTGTGCCCTTCTTACACTCTTACACTCCCAACAACACACTAATAATAGACAGTGTATAGGGTGTCTATGTTGCAAAAGTGAGTGTTAACTGAAGCCGATAGTCCTAGTAGTGTGTTTTTGGTGAAGCTATGTGACGCTGGTAGTCTCTCATACTGTGCCCTTCTTACACTCTTACACTCCCAACAACACACTAATAATAGACAGTGTATAGGGTGTCTATGTTGCAAAAGTGAGTGTTAACTGAAGCCGATAGTCCTAGTAGTGTTTTTGGTGAAGCTATGTGACGCTGGTAGTCTCTCATACTGTGCCCTTCTTACACTCTTACACTCCCAACAACACACTAATATAGACAGTGTATAGGGTGTCTATGTTGCAAAATGAGTGTTAACTGAAGCCGATAGTCCTAGTAGTTGTTTTTGGTGAAGCTATGTGACGCTGGTAGTCTCTCATACTGTGCCCTTCTTACACTCTTACACTCCAACAACACACTAATAATAGACAGTGTATAGGGTGTCTATGTTGCAAATATGAGTGTTAACTGAAGCCGATAGTCCTAGTAGTTGTTTTTGGTGAAGCTATGTGACGCTGGTAGTCTCTCATACTGTGCCCTTCAACAACACACTAATAATAGACAGTGTATAGGGGTCTATGTTGCAAATGTGAGTGTAACTGAAGCCGATAGTCCTAGTAGTTGTTTTTGGTGAAGCTATGTGACGCTGGTAGTCTCTCATACTGTGCCTTCTTACACTCTTACACTCCCAACACACACTAATAATAGACAGTGTATAGGGTGTCTATGTTGCAAATGTGAGTGTTAACTGAAGCCGATAGTCCTAGTAGTGTTTTTGGTGAAGCTATGTGACGCTGTAGTCTCTCATACTGTGCCTTCTTACACTCTTACACTCCCACAACACACTAATAATAGACAGTGTATAGGGTGTCTATGTTGCAAAAGTGAGTGTTAACTGAAGCCGATAGTCCTAGTAGTGTTTTTGGTGAAGCTATGTGACGCTGGTAGTCTCTCATACTGTGCCCTTCTTACACTCTTACACTCCCAACAATACACTAATAATAGACAGTGTATAGGGTGTCTATGTTGCAAAAGTGAGTGTTAACTGAAGCCGATAGTCCTAGTAGTTCCCTTCTTACACTCTTACACTCCCAACAATACACTAATAATAGACAGTGTATAGGGTGTCTATGTTGCAAATGTGAGTGTTAACTGAAGCCGATAGTCCTAGTAGTTGTTTTTGGTGAAGCTATGTGACGCTGGTAGTCTCTCATACTGTGCCCTTCTTACAATCCCAACAACACACTAATAATAGACACTAATTAAGATTATTGGTTGGCTCGTTGGAGTAAGTGATAATGCGCGGGTCTAATAATCAATAGAACCCGAGTTCGAATGTTGACCGGGGCGAAGAGACGATTTTGTACGTTCCAACGCTCCATAGCTACTGAAATGACATACTATGGACCGTCTGTCAACATTTGTTCCAGGTCAATATCCCCTTCCGTCACCGAGTACTAGCGGTTCGAAAAACGTGCGGTTCCTCTCCACCACACTAGAATATATATATATATATATATATTTTTCTCTCTATTGGTCAATACTATAGCCATCTAGTCTAAAGACTAATGAGCTAATTTTTTTATCCTAAATTACTACTTGAAAAATTGAACATTGAATTTCTCATTAGGAACTCTTACTGCTATTGCTTAATTACTTGAATGACACTAAAATATGACCTCTAATTTTTTGTAAGCTCAATCAATCAATCAAATTTTATTTCGTCACAACAAAAATAATAATAATCCTCAATACAAAGTTGAAAAAAAAACATATTGATCAATATTTAAATAAACACGAAAAACAACTTTGTCAAATCAAAATAACATGTTTGGTGCTGCCTGCAAAACCGAAGTTTGAGTGCTGGCAGCGAGTATCAATATTAAATATCGATATAAAACATTTCAATGAAGAAATGTATAGATGAAACTAGAATTAATATACATATGAAAGGAAATATAAATAAATAGGAAAAGTAAATTCAAAAGTGTAATTTGAAGCACTAAAATATATAGTAGCCTAATTACTGAATGATGAATTCCATTATGTGGCTTAGAAGATAAATATTACAATATTATATTATTTTTTACAATGTAATTTACCATTGTGACTATGTATTCGACTTGTGTCAATATTGTATTATTGTACAATGCATGACATCAATAAAATTGAAATTATTATATTTGTGGTCAGAAAAATAAATTAAAAATCTCAGAGTAGAAGACAGAGAATGAATCTGAGAAAATATATTTGCGGGTTGGAAGAAAAATAAAAAGGTAACTGCAATAAAAGAAATATAGGATAATTAAGTGAAGGTGGAATTTACTAGTGCATTATGTGTGAATGAATTGCAAGATATTCACTGACTTTATCCATTCTGCTATCTTTTTAATACTGTCTATAAAGCTGGATTGTCACATATGAGTATCAGTGAACGTATCCGACACAGTGAGAGTATAATTCCTATGAGTTCCAATGGGACTATCCATACTAAGTCCGTCGTTGCGAGTATGTATAGTCCCATAAGGACACATGGGGATTATATTCTCACTGTACCTCACACGTTCACTGATACTCATATATGAAAAATCCTCCTTTATTCAACAGTACATTACTGTAGTGTAAATAAAATTAGAAATTTAAGTACCATTTTAAAATTGTCCAGTCAAGACATGTTTCGGCTAAATAATGTCATTTTAAAAGGGTGTTAAAGTTTATAATTTTATTTATATTCAAAATAAAGAAAAGTCCTAAAGAAAAAATACTCTACTGTAGTGATATTCACTGTTGATTTATTTTTCCTCCACCTACTGTCTAAAGTACTTACTTTACTCCCTGAAACCTAATACTAAAGTGTCACTTTTTCGCTCTCGGTAGTAAAAAACAGAAAAACTCCCTAGGGAGTAAAAGTGACTCCATTTAAATAACATGGGGAGCATCTCTATTTTGAAACTTACATTGTAATAGGTTAGAAGGTCTAAACTCAGATGAGAAAGCATAATAGAGGTGTCTGTCATTGAGTCAACTGAATTCAATACCACAAACAGAAATTTGATTAACTCATGAAATATATGTTTCTATGATAATTATTATATTCTTAATATTAGTAGACGATAAATATTTATACAATTTTTAAAATATTTATTCTATTCAAAATACCAGCCAAAAAATATTTTTGATCTTCAATTATTCAAATCTGAACCGCGTGATCTGGAGTCAGCCATTTTTGGTAGCTGCTCAGCTGATATAATTGTTACAACTTTTGCCCATAGATAGCGCAATCGGCAGTGCCAATCAGACGACCGGTTTTTAGGTTTTAGATTTAGGTTATGTTGTTAGGAATCATTGTCACCAATACGTAAGTTATTAGAATGATTTTATTTGCAGTTTCTATAAAAAAAATGTAGATGGAGGAAAAATGTTGTGTACATCACGAGCGAAAAATACTTTTTCTCCCTCAGGAAAATTGCAGCCCTCGGCTTCGCCTCGGGCTTCAAACTTTTTCCCACAGGGAGAAAAAGTCGTACTTTTCACTCTAGATATACAAATAACTATTATTTTACTCAAGTGTTTGAAATGTTTTCAGAAATCTTGGACTTTGGCTACCCGCAGAACTCTGACACCGGAGTGCTGAAGACATTTATCACACAGCAGGGTGTCAAATCACAGAGCAAAGAGGAACAGGCACAGATCACATCTCAGGTTGGTAGCACTGCTATCTTCGTATTTTTACTTTCCTTGCCCTATTACCATAGGTAAGGAAAGTATTGCTTTCCGAAAAAAATTAAGTTACCCCATTTTCTATACGTTTCAAGGTCCCCTGAGTCCAAAAAAGTGGTTTTTGGGTATTGGTCTGTGTGTGTGTGTGTGTGTGTGTGTCTGTGTGTGTGTGTGTGTGTATGTGTGTATGAGTGTATGTGCGTCAGTGTACACGATATCTCATCTCCCAATCAACGGAATGACTTGGAATTTGGAACTTAAGGTCCTTACAATATAAGGATCCGACACGAACAATTTCGATCTAATGCAATTCAAGATGGCGGCTAAAATGGAGAAAATGTCGTCTAAAACAGGGTTTTTCGCGATTTTCTCGAAAACGGCTCCAACGATTTTGATTAAATTCATACCTAAAATAGTCATTGATAATCTCTATCAACTGCCACAAGTCCCATATCAGTAAAAATTCCAGGAGCTCTGCCCCATCTATGCAAAGTTTGATTTCAGATTTCCAATTATCAGGCTTCAGATACAATTTAAACAAAAACTTTTGAGTGGAAAAGATTGAGAATGAAAATCTCTACAATTAATGTTCAGTAACATTTTCACCTAAAATTGAAAATAAGCTCGAAATTCGAGAAAATGTGATTATCCGATTGCAAACTGTTGATTCTATTAAATGATTCACTATGAAGAGATAGCAGACCTCGTGTGTCTCCAGCGTTATAGTCCTGTCACCAGCTGGCTCAGATCTTAGAATAGTAGACTGGAGATGCGGTGAACACTAGCGTCAGGTGATGAATTTTCTAAACGGCAAGGAAAGTTGTGTGAGTGCGCCACACCAGATTTTTTCGTTGAATTCTTCGATCACTTCAATCAATACTCTGTTATACACTTATACACACACTTTTACACTTAATCTCCACCAAGACCAGCGGAGCCGGATAGGTTGTGTCAACATAATAAGAATATCACTTTTCATGAAGCTAGTCATGAGTATAAACTTGAGTTATCAAGATGGCATGGTCACTTCAAAGAACTCATGTAACCCATAAGCTGCGTACACATATACGCACTTCCAACCCGCACCGAGCACGCTCTGCCCTAGTACCGCCCTCGTACCGCCCTCGTTCCTCCATCGAACCACAGTCGCTCCGCCCATGCACCCATCATGAACGTTACGGAAGATGTTAGATCTTCTCGCGTTCCCCGGTCGAACCACTGTTGCTCCCCGGTCGATCATCAATCGCTCTGCTGGAGTGACGTTCGGTTGCGGAGCAGAGCGAAAGTCTGTACACACCTATAGAAAGGGGTTTTCCTTAAGCCATCACTTGAGCTTAGCCTTGAATGCCTGGGTACTCAATGCTGTTAACCATCTAGGCAGCTTGTTGGGTGGGATATCCGTTTATATCTATCTATCTCCTTTATTTGCTCGAGAAATGAGTCCTTTTGCTTTTCCAGTTTATCAGTCAATTGTTGAGCTGATGACAGTTTATTCTTAATTGTTTTCTACTCATGAAGACTGTCGGCTCAAATAGTGTAGACTTCGCTTCAAACGGAACGAATTCAATTCTTGCTGACGTTTGTCAATCTTCGCTTCATACTCTTCATTGCTGAGATTAGAAAATGAGTTTAGAAGTCAAGTCAGCTTTGTCAGTTTCCACTGCGTTCAGTCCAAGAATGTACGGTTATCTGTTGAATCTCGGCCGATTCATGTAGATATAACCTTAGAGAAACAATAGCGTAAGTAGATATCCCATGGTATAGGGCGTTTATGTCTGGAGTCTCTGCACTCCGACAAATAAGAAGATTGGATGATACCAAACTCACAATGGCAATCTACCACTCACTCATAGTGTCACACATCCGCTATGCCATTATTGTGTGGGGTGGGTCGTGCCAGAATTTGGAGAGGGTGTTCAAGCTCCAAAATAAGCTGTTAGAGCGATCAAAGGTATTATGCCTTTAGAGTCCTGTAGGAACCACTTTAAAGAATCAGGCATACTAACCGTTCCCTCTATTTATATCTATGAGGTGATTATGCATGTTAGAAGACAGACAATGACTAGAAATGCTTATTCGCATGGATACAATACTAGAAATAGAGGAGACTATGCTTCACTGTATCACAGAACAGCTCTTTTTGAGAAGAAACCTACATATATGGGCCTTAAATTTATTAGAAAACTTCCTACTCACTTGAAAAATTGTGAAGATGTCGATATTTTTGAGGAGTTGAAAAGTTTTTTGATGGTTGGAGTATTCTATACCACAGAAGAGTTTTTGTGTAGAGAGGGTTCCTTTGTGTGATTTTTTGTAATTCTATATGTATTATACATTTTTGACAATTCCTATACTCTGATTAGAGTCTCTGGGAAGCTTTAAAAACAAACAAACAAACATGTCGCAACTTTCACTGTTATCTCAAGTCAATTACTATCGATTATTGTAGATTTTTATTGTTTTGGTCCAGTGAGAGTGTATGAAAGGCACAATATGAGAGACTACCAGCGTCACACAGCTTTTTGGGAAAGAATTATGTCACTATCAGCTTGAGATAACAGTAAAAGTTGCGACATAAACGCCCTATACCATGGGATATCCACCTACGATATTTTTTCTCTATGGTTCAGTCCTTCTCCAAGAATGTACGCTTATCTGTTGAATCTCGGCCGATTCATGTACAAGATAGAAGATACAAGCATAGAGGAACATATAGCAAAAGTAGATGTCCCATGGTATAGGGCGTTTATGTCGCAACTTTTGCTGTTATCTCAAGCCGATTACTATCGATTTTTACTGTTTTGACCGGGTAAGAATGTATGAACGGCACAATTTGAGAGACTACCAGCGTCAAAAAACTTCACGGGAAAGAAGTACGTGGACTATCGTGTATTTATTATCAATTATATTGTATTTTTGTATCAATATTGTGTTAGTTTAGTATATTTTAGTGTATTTTTCTCTAGGGTCTTACCAATTTTGATATTTTGCAGGTTACTGGCCAGATAGGCTGGCGTCGCGAAGGTATAAAATACAGACGCAACGAACTTTTCTTGGATGTTCTGGAGTATGTCAACCTCCTCATGTCGCCTCAAGGTAAACATATTTTCATTCTATTTTAGTCTGAGATAATTCAGTCATTCAGTCTATCGGACCTTAGGGTGGGCCGTCCACTGGAACCGATTTCGTCCGAACTAGCATCGGCCGAAAACTACCGAACTCGTCCGAACGATCCCCCAACAAAGAAAGGAATAGATGCTCGTCCATTGCAACAGGTCCTTACGGCTGATCAATTTTTCAATCCGAATTGAATGGGATTTTCCGGTTCTATCCGGCCGAACTAACTAGTCGAGCTGAGACGACAAAGTGTTCCTAACCTAAAATTGTTTCACAGTCTTGTCTGTTTTTGTTTTTTACTTTCCTTGCCCTACTACCATAGGTAAGGAAAGTATTGCTTTCCAAAAAAAATTAAGGTACCCCAATTTCAAGTTTTCTATACGTTTCAAGGTCCCATGAGTCCAAAAACATGATTTTTGGGTATTGGTCTGTGTGTGTGTATGTGTGTGTGTGTGTGTGTGTGTGTGTGTGTGTGTGTGTGTGTGTGTGTGTGTGTGTGTGTGTGTGTGTGTGTGTGTGTGTGTGTGTGTGTGTATGTCTGTGAACACGATAACTCCATTCCTAATTAACCGATCGACTTGAAATTTTAAACTTAAGGTCCCTATACCATGAGGACCCGACAATAAGAAATTCAATAAAATTCAATTCAAGATGGCGGAAAAAATGGCGGATAATTACTAAAAAACCATGTTTTTCACGTTTTTCTCGAAAATGGCTCAAACGATTTTCTTCAAATTTATATCATGGATAGCTATTTATAAGCCCTATCAACTAGCATAAGTCTCATTTCTGGGAACATTTCAGGAGCTCCGTAATATTCTTGAGAAAAATGGCGGAAAATGACTAAAAAACCATGTTTTTCACGGTTCTCTCGAAAACGGCTCCAACGATTTTCTTCAAATTTATACCATGGATAGCTATTTTTAAGCCCTATTAACTGGCATAAGTTTCATTTCTGGGAAAATTTCAGGAGCTCCGTAATATTCTTGAGAAAAATGGCGGATAATGACTAAAAATCCATGTTTTTCACCGTTTTCTCGAAAACTGCTCTAACGATTTACTTCATATTCATACCATGGATAGATATTCATAAGCACTATCAACTGGCATGAGTCTCATTTCTGGGAAAATTCCATGAACTCCGTAATATTCTTGAGAAAAATGGCGGATAATGACCAAAAACCAGGTTTTTCACGGTTTTCTCGAAAACGGCTCTAACGATTTTCTTCAAATTCAAGCCATGGGTAGCTATTCATAAGTCCTATCAAATGACATGAGTTTTTTCCTTGGAAAATTGCAGAGCTCCGTAATATTCTTGAGAAAAATGGCGGATAATTACTAAAAAACCATGTTTTTCACGATTTTTTCAAAATAACTTGACCGATTTTTTTCAAATTCATACTCTGTATAGTTATTTATCAGCTCTATTAACTGGCATGAGTCTCTTTCTGGGAAACTAATGGGGGGTCCACCCCATCCTGAGAAATGGACTTTGTAACCTCCTTCTCGTGCATGAGGTAGGTAGGTAGAGCAGTTCATAAAAAGAACACATAGTCGAGATATTTCATCTGTAGAACAGCTGTTTTGACGACTTTAAAAAAATGACGACTAAAAAAATCATTGAATTTCACAATTTACACAAAGGAAAAAGTACTCTGAAAACAATTATATATACACATATACAAAAGTCTGATCGTAGTTTCGAATATGAGCAAGGAAAGTTGTGTGAGTGTACCACACCAGATTTTTGAACTTGTTCTGTTTTATAAAGTTGTAAATATGGACAATGAAAAGTTGATAATTTTGGTTCAAGAGCATGTTCCATTGTGGGATATGCGAGACAAAAGATGTCATCGTCGTGATGTTCAAAGGAATCTGTGGACAAAGATTGCTTGATAATGAATAACTAGTTTAGTGGATATTTGTTTATTCAATTTTCAAAATCTCAATATAATCAATGTTTATGAAAAAATGTTGGTGGCTATGATAGTAGCATAGAGAAAGAATAGCGTAAGTAGATATCCCATGGTATAGGGAATTTACGCAACTTGCTCTCTTGAATCAAGTAAACGTTGAACATGTTGGACTTTTGCATTCAACTTGAATCTCGATGGTACAGTCCAACCCGACACGTTTCTCCAATAAGTATCCTTAAACTAATATTGCTAATCTCCGTTGTAATTATTTGCAATACTCACTTTTATTTTTAGGGCTACTAAACTATTGAAACACAATAGAATATATGAAATATATTTTTATTTTATCACAAGACAACCAACTCGTGAAGAACCATTTTCAAGTATGACTTCAATACTTCAATGCACAATAATACTGTACAATTATGACATTGGAGGAAAAAACTAGGCTGAGCCTGTAATATTTCTCTCCAAAAATGTTGATAAAATGTTAATGTTTTCCAAAAGATAAGGTTATGTAATCACACACTGCTTCGTCCCTTGATTTTCGGTCCAGAAATGATGATTTGAAAATTTTGAAGTGTATATATTACACTCTAAATGAATCACAGAATGTATCACAATAAATTAGAAACTTGAGAAATATTGCACTTATTTAAAAAAATTGAATACAAAATCAAAAACCTACTCACTATTAGTTATTAGTTTATGTGTTTCAATACTTTCAATAGCCCTGAAAATATAAGTGAGTATTGAAAATAATCACAACGGAGATTAGCAATATTAGTTTAGAGATACTTATTGAAAAAACGTTTTAAAGAAGTGTTGTAAAATAAATTATTTAACTAAGTTTCTTTAGATAGACTTGGGGGAGACTTAGACTTAGAATCTAATTTGAAAATCTTGAACCAAACTTATAAACTTTTCATTGTCCATAGTTAAAACTTTATAAAGCAGAAAAAGTTCAAAAAACAAAAACAGACAAGACTGTAAAACAATTTTAGGTTAGGAACACTTTGTTGTCTCAGCTCGACTAGTTAGTTCGGCCGGATAGAGCCGGAAAATCCCATTCAATTGATCGGCCGGAGACGGACCTATGAACCTGTTGCAATGGACGAGCATCTATAGCTTTCTTTGTTGGGGGATCGTTCGGTAGTTTCCGGCCGACGCTAGCTCGGACGAAAACGGTTCTAGTTGACGGCCCACCTTGGACTACTTGGTGGAAAATTTATGGAAAACAGCATATTTGTATCACTTTTGCTATTAGAAAAAATGACTATCAGTCAGATATTTTAAAATAAATGAATTAATCACTCACTGAGACAACGAGATCTTTCGGCAAGTCAGCCATCTTCTTGGTTGTACTCATAGACAAGTAGAAGGATAGGATGGCAATTTTTAGTGTGCTGTTGGTGTCTATTGGATTAGTGTCTGTTGGTGTCTATTGGATTAGTGTCTGTTGGTGTCTATTGGATTAGTGTCTGTTGGTGTCTATTGGATAGTGTCTGTTGGTGTCTATTGGATTAGTGTCTGTTGGTGTCTATTGGATTAGTGTCTGTTGGTGTCTATTGGATTAGTGTCTGTTGGTGTCTATTGGATTAGTGTCTGTTGGTGTCTATTGGATTAGTGTCTGTTGGTGTCTATTGGATTAGTGTCTGTTGGTGTCTATTGGATTAGTGTCTGTTGGTGTCTATTGGATTAGTGTCTGTTGGTGTCTATTGGATTAGTGTCTGTTGGTGTCTATTGGATTAGTGTCTGTTGGTGTCTATTGGATTAGTGTTTGTTGGTGCTATTGGTGTCTATTGGGTTTGTTGTGGCTGAGAAGGTAGTCAAAGAGGATGTGGGATTTGAAGTTGGTTTGTTCGTTTAATATACATTGTCTATTGCTTTTAAATTGGGTGTATATCTCAAACTGTTCTATTGTGTCCAATCCTGGTCCTCTGTTTTTTATGTGTATGATTTGTAGATCAGTATTTGTAGATCAGCATATTTGTAATTATTTACTCAATTACTGTTAAATTAATTGAACAAATTAATTTTATAATATTAATTAATTTGTGTTTTTTCTCGTTTCGCCTTCAGGTCAAGTACTCTCAGCTCACGTGGCAGGAAAGGTGGTAATGAAATCGTACCTGTCAGGTATGCCTGAATGCAAGTTCGGAATCAACGACAAGCTAGTCATGGACTCGAAAGGAGGCAGCGGAGGAGGAGGAGGAGTTGGGGGTAACGGTAGTGGCAAGCTGGGAGGAAGTGGGGGAGGTGGGATGATGGGCGGAGAGGAGGCGGGGCGAAGTGGGAAGCCGGTGGTGGTAATAGACGACTGTCAGTTCCACCAGTGTGTCAAGTTGTCCAAATTCGAAACTGAGCACTCGATCAGTTTCATTCCGCCGGATGGAGAGTTTGAACTCATGAGGTGAGTCGAAAATAGAAAATAAAAATAGAAATCCAAGTATCCTTTTTAAAATTGCCTCACAACATGATTCAGCTATATGATGCCATTATCAATGATTGGAAAAAGGGAACCTAGATTTATATTTTTACTAGCCGTCAGGCTCGCTTCGCTCGCCATATCCGTCTAGCCAGGGGGCTCCGCCCCCTGGACCCCCGACTGGATCGTCCGAGAATGAGATCAGCAGGCTCGCCTGCATTTTTCATTTGAGCATTTTTATCATATGTTAGGACAATCCAGTCGGGGGTCCAGACTAAACGTCTGGCTAAACGGATATGGCGAGCGAAGCGAGCCCTGACGGCTAGTAATATAATATTCCCAGGATTGAAGTAGCAGTGCCCAATCAATTTTTCCGCGATAAATGCATTTAAATCTTCCTTCAACTTGATGCCAACCTAACAAAGTCAACTCAACTTAATGCCAACCTGACAAAATTACTAATTTAGTTGCCAGTTAACAACTGTTTCGAAGAGGTACTCTATCTAGATTATAGTTCTATAGTAACATATGATATGGAAATTTCAATTATAATTAAGAGATTGGGAGAAAAAGAATATACATGCTAAAAGACGAACTTTAAACCTTTAAAACAACCCTTAGAGTTAAAATATTGCCAAAAGATTTCTTAGTGCGCCTCTAAAGGGCCAACTGAACATACCTACCAAATTTGAACGTCTTTTGGTCCGGTAGATTTTTAGTATGCGAGTGAGTGAGTGAGTGAGTGAGTCAGTCAGTGAGTGAGTGAGTGCCATTTCGCTTTTATATATATATAGGTTATCAATGATTGGAAAAAGGGAACTTAGATTTATATTTTTACAGATGGAATTAAATAGAGAATGCATTTTATTCAAATGCTAATTAATATATAATTATTATTTAACGAAAATCCCAAACAAATGCTGCAAATCACCCCGAAGACTTCTGCTACTGCAGACATTGACAACAGGGTTAACAGCTAGATGGAAATGCATTCTCTATTTAATTCCATCTGTAAACTGGTTGGCCGCTCACCCCGATCACCCCGAAGACTTCTGCTACTGCAAATATTGACACCAGGGTAAACAGCTAGATGGAAATTCGATGAGCGCTACTATTCAAAAATTATTTGTCAGCCCGGGAATCACAATATCTCAGTAAACTCCATGTGAAGACTGGCTGGTCGCTATGGCTTCGTATAAAATGAGAGCTGCTATCCAGAGATTGTCAGTTTGGTGTAAGGGTAAGCATTCCTGACTGGCAATTGGGAGGTACCGGGTTCGATTCCCGGGCTGGCAACTAATTTTTGGATAGTAGTTCTCATCGAATTTCCATCCAGCTGTTAACCCTGTTGTCAATGTCTGCAGTAGCAGAAGTCTTCGGGGTGATTTGCAGCATTTATTTGGGATTTTCGTTAAATAATAATTATTTATTTTTTTATTTGTATTCAAGAGTAGCCCTAAAGATAAAAAGACGAGTCGAAAATAGTTTGGTTTCCAGGTTTCTCATGGAATTTGTCGAGATTTACATGTATTTTTCATAGCATTTGTTTAGTTTATTGTTGTAATTAGGCGGGTTTTCATAGAATTTTGTAATATCTGCGGTATAGTGAGGTCCACGTTATAATGGCAGTGCTTGATTAGCAATGGTATTTCGAGAATAGTTTGGTTTTTAGTTTTTAAAGATTTAAATGGTTGTTTATCAGTTAACTGGTTTCTTTACAAGGAATTTGTGTAGAATTTATTGGATTCTTAGTGTTCTCTAATATTTCTTATAGTATTTACACTAGAAATAGAGGTTATGTTGATTCGTGCTTCCAAGTTCATTTAGGCTCAACTGACACTTAGGCGACTCAGGTGGAGAAGAGACTGGACTCTAGTGTTTTGAAATGGTGACACTCAGACCAGTCGATTCTAGTCTCCGCGACGTCACCATTTCAAAACACATGCTCTCCACTAGAGTCCAGTCTCTTCTCCACCTCAGTCGCATAAGTGTGAGTTGACTTACATGTATTTTTCAATATTATTTCATAGTATTTGTTCAGTTTGTCACATGAAATTTGTTCAGATTTTGTTCAAGTTCTGAATTGTTGTTCATTAGTTTTACAATTAATTTGTTGGATTATTAGTGCCGGTTGCACAAACGCCGGTTAAATTTAATCGTGATTAATTTCCCGAGAACCAATCAGAGAAGCCGTCTTATCAAAAAGGCCTTCTCTGATTGGTTCTCGTGAAATTAATCATGGTGTTAAAATTTAACCGGCTTTTGTTCAACCGGGCCTTAGATGTATTTTTCATAGCATTTGTTCAGTTTATTTCATGAAATTTGTTCAGATTCTTCTCAAGGTTTGAGATTTAAATGGTTGTTTACCAGTTTAACTGTTTTCTTTACAAGGAATTTGCTTAGAATTTATTGGAGAACACTAAGCGCAGGTTTCTGAGCTTTGGATTTTGTCAAGCTCTAGACTTTAAATAGCTGGAGTCAGAAAATTGGTTTTCCAAAACGGGGCATAGTCGTAGTCATTGTCATAGTCACGTTTGAATTAAATTTCGAAAAACTAGAAAATTGAACACAAAATAAAGTAAAGAGAAAATAGTGTAAAGTTTCAGCTATTTTGAATTATTTGGTAATGTTTCATTTCGTCAAGGAAAAACGTTTCCATTTATAGAAATGAGAAAATGAAGATTACCATGAAAACTGCGACTACGCCCCGTTTTGGAAAGCCAATTTTCTGACTCCAGCTGTTTAAAGTCTAGGACATAGCTAAATCCCGAGCTCGGAAACCGGACCTTAGAGTTCTCCAATTTAGTATTTACACTAGAAATAGAGATTTTGTTGAATCTTGTTTCCAAGTTCATTAAGACTGTCTTGAAAAAACTTTAATAGTTGATTATTGTTAATTTATATTATTTGTAATATAATTTCAGATACCGGACCACCAAAGATATATCACTGCCGTTCCGAGTTATTCCTCTCGTTAGGGAAGTCGGGCGTACACGTATGGAAGTCAAGGTTGGTTCAAATCCAATTTAATTTCATAAATTTCATTAAAAATCTATTCAATTCTCACACCTATGTAGATTCTCTCTCAATCATTTGGTTCAAATTCAGTCTTATTTCCTCGGTTGCATGTATGTCTATTAGATTTAACCGTGATTAAATGACCGTTGAACCACTCGAGCATCTTTGAGAGAAGAAGATGGCGTCTCCAATCAGTGGTTAATCACGGTTAAATATAATGGATTTGCAACCTAACTTATGCTGTGCAGATTTTTTCAATTTTTTTTTTAAATTTTTTTCAGATACTTTTTTAAATATCTCAGCAACTGTTGAATACTGTCTATGATTAGTGTGTTGTTGGGAGTGTAAGAGTGTAAGAAGGGCACAGTATGAGAGACTACCAGCGTCACATAGCTTCACCAAAAACAACTACTAGGACTATCGGCTTCAGTTAACACTCACATTTGCAACATAGACACCCTATACACTGTCTATTATTAGTGTGTTGTTGGGAGTGTAAGAGTGTAAGAAGGGCACAGTATGAGAGACTACCATCGTCACATAGCTTCACCAAAAACAACTACTAGGACTATCGGCTTCAGTTAACACTCACATTTGCAACATAGACACCCTATACACTGTCTATTATTAGTGTGTTGTGGGAGTGTAAGAGTGTAAGAAGGGCACAGTATGAGAGACTACCGCGTCACATAGCTAGCTTCACCAAAAACAACTACTAGGACTATCGGCTGCAGTTAACACTCACATTTGCAACATAGACACCCTATACACTGTCTATTATTAGTGTGTTGTTGGGAGTGTAAGAGTGTAAGAAGGGTACAGTATGAGAGACCACCAGCGTCTCATAGCTTCACCAAAAACAACTACTAGGACTATCGGCTTCAGTTAACACTCACATTTGCAACATAGACACTCTAGACAATAGACACCCTATGGTGGCATATCACTATTTTATACACTGTCTATTATTAGTGTGTTGTTGGGTGTGTAAGAGTGTAAGAAGGGCACAGTATGAGAGACTACCAGCGTCACATAGCTTCACCAAAAACAACTACTAGGACTATCGGCTTCAGTTAACACTCACATTTGCAACATAGACACCCTATACACTGTCTATTATTAGTGTGTTGTTGGGAGTGTAAGAGTGTTAGAAGGGCACAGTATGAGAGAATACCAGCGTCACATAGCTTCACCAAAAACAACTACTAGGACTATCAGCTTCAGTTAACACTCACATTTGCAACATAACGGTCCTTTAACATGGCATATCACCATAAATGATACAGTATCAACACAATATGATTCCGTATCACCACACATGATACAGTATCATCTCAACTTGATACAAAACACCATAATTCTATAATTATTATTAAAAGAAAATCCAAATTAAATGCTGTAAATCACCCCGAAAACTTCTGCTACTGCAAATATTGACAACAGGGTAAGGTAAACAGCTAGATGGAAATTCGATGAGCGCTACTATTCAAAGATTATTTGTCAGCCCAGGAATCGAACCCAATACCTCCTAATTGTCGGTCAGGAATGCTCACCCTTACACCAATCTGACAATCTATGGATAGCAGCGCTCATTTTATACTAAGACTCATCGAATTTCCATCTAGCTGTTTACCCTGTTGTCAATATTTGCAGTAGCAGAAGTCTTCGGGGTGATTTACAGCATTTAATTGGGATTTTCGTTTGATAAAAAAATTATTCATTTATTAGCATTTGAATAATTGCAACATCTCAGTAATTTTCATATGTGGACTATACTTTGATACAAAACTTGCAAACTTTGAATGAATTCTACAAACCATGGGATATCTTCTTATGCTATCTTTTCTCCTATGATAATAGACGTATTTACTAATGTTTTTTTTTTTATTTTCTGTGCAGGTGGTGTTGAAATCCAATTTCAAACAGTCGTTGCTCGGTCAAAAAATGGAGGTGAAAATTCCGACGCCTTTGAATACATCAGGGGTTCAACTCATCTGCCTCAAAGGCAAGGCAAAGTATAAGGCATCTGAGAACGCCATCGTGTGGAAGTGAGTGGCATTTATTATCTATTCATTAATTTATTCAATTCCAATTTCGTGTTATCATCGGATGGTCACGTTATCTATACTACAACTAGTAGTTCTGTGAACAGTAGATCTCACGCAGTATTCTCATCCACAATTACCTGATTGAAACTATAGACCTTATGGAAATACAGTAATAGACTGGCTTCTCCACACATCTGTGTAATCACTTGTCAGCTGATTTATCATGAATAATTCTATAGTCTGATCTCTACTCTTATATTGGCGTATGAAGGAGGCTCCTTTTTCCTTTTATATTATCCTTGAAATGCAAAATTTCCAAAAACCTTGTATATAAGCCGACGCGCAATTAAAAAAGGAACATACCTGTCAAATTTCATGAAAATCTATTACCGCGTTTCGCCGTAAATGCGCAACATATAAACATTTAAACATTTAGGGCCGGTTTCCGAGCTCGGGATTTAGCCAAGTTCTAGACTTTAAACAGATGGAGTCAGAAAATTGTCTTTCCGAAACGGGGCGTACTTGTAGTCATTGTCATAGTCACATTTGAATTAAATTTCAAAAAAAAACTAGAAAATTGAACACAAGATAAAATAAAGTGAAAATAGTGTAAAGTTTTCAGCTATTTTGTATTATTTAGAAATGTTTAATTTCGTCAAGGAAAAACATTTCCAATTATAGAAATCAGAAAATAAAAACTGCGACCACGCCCCGTTTTGGAATAGTTATTTGTGCAACTAGTGCGCAAAGTGACAGTTTGCTGCACCGAAAGAAACGTTTACGCCCGAGCCGTAGGCGAGGGCGGAATGGTTTCTTGAGTGCAGCAGAGGAACTTTGCGCACGTATTTCACATTAAGTTTTTCCTACAGTTACCATTGAATATGAAAAGTGGGTAATTATGGGTAAAATTGCCTGAAATGCATCAAATGTTTTTCTGTGTAATTTTATTATTGATAAAAACCTTAATCCTAAAATCCTAAAGTCCTCGTTGTCTTGGTTATAATATATAATGAATAATAATTAGCGCGTTGTGCTTGTTGCACCTCTGCTCACTAAAGGAGCCACAGCAGTCACTGTTACCAACTTCATTTTGATTTTACTGCACTGTTGCTCCATATAACCTACTAAGTATTTTGCATTGCATGTTGCAAATCTGGAGTGCAGAAAAATTTTTCCCGCACTAGAGCGGAAAAGTGATTCTTTGCGTTCTGTAATCATTGCAGCAATGGCCACTTTTCAACGTAACTGTAGGAAATAGTTATTTGTGCAACTAGTGCGCAAAGTGACAGTTTTGCGCACCGAAAGAAACGTTTACGCCCGAGCCGTAGGCGAGGGCGGAATGGTTTCTTGAGTGCAGCAGAGGAACTTTGCGCACGTATTTCACATTAAGTTTTTCCTACAGTTACCATTGAATATGAAAAGTGGGTAATTATGGGTAAAATTGCCTGAAATGCATCAAATGTTTTTCTGTGTAATTTTATTATTGATAAAAACTTAATCCTAAAATCCTAAAGTCCTCGTTGTCCTGGTTTATATATATAATGAATAATAATTAGCGCGTTGTGCTTGGTTGCACCTCTGCTCACTATAGCAGCCACAGCAGTCACTGTTACCAACTTCATTTTGATTTTGCTGCACTGTTGCTCCATATAACCTACTAAGTATTTTGCGTTGCCATGTTGCAAATCTGGAGTGCAGAAAAATTTTTCCCGCACTAGAGCGGAAAAGTGATTCTTTGCGTTCGGTAATCAGTGCAGCAATGGCCACTTTTCAACGTAACTGTAGGAAAAGTTAATTTTCTGACTCCAGCTGTTTAAAGTTTAGAACTTAGCTAAATCCCGAGTTCGGAAACCGGCCCTTAAATATTTAAACATTCAAACATTTAAACATGAAGAGAAATGCCAAACCGTCGACTTGAATCTTAGACCTCACTTCGCTCGGTCAATAAAAGAAAGAACTTTTTGCTGTTGAAAAGAATCACTATCAGTCAGATTTTTTCCAATAAATGAATTGATCACTCACTGAGACAACGAGATCTTTCAGCAGGTCCGCCATCTTCCTGGTTGTGGGATACAACAAGATGGCGGACCTGCCGAAAGATCTCAGTGAGTGATTAATTCATTTATTGTAAAAAAATCTGACAGCTCTAGTGAGGTGCACGTTATAATGTTTATGTAGGAAGATAGGAGAAAAGGGTTGCCAGATCTCAGCCTTGCCACCCAAACAGCTCATACTGCTATATCTCATCAATTTAACTGTTCATTATTGTTGAAAATAGTTAATCATATTTTATTTGTCAAGAAAGATGTAATAATAAATTTTCATGATTGAGATAAAATATTTTGTCTATTACTTGAAGTTCTACATTATTGATAAACGATGTGGCAACATCGCAATGCGTGAAAGAGATAGCGCCATCTGCTTTGTTGAACGATAGACAAGGATAGCAACACCATTGCAAATCACACACTGCCATTATAACGTGGACCTCACTATAGTTGTTTTTTCTAATAGCAAAAAGTGATTCAATAATAAGCAGCTCTTGATGGATAACAACATTGAAGAAAGAAAAGAACTGGCTTATACACGTACGGGATGGGAAAATTATGTTTGACGCATCATCACGTCTCAACTACTCAACTCATTAATTGATTGAATGAAAAAGACTAAGAAATTGTCAAAAAACCACAGATTTATTGATACTCAGAAAGACCGGTTTCGGTTATTACACCATTGTCAGTCTCTGATAAACTAAAACTCAGTTTATCAGAGATTGATAAAACAGTTTTAGTTTATCAGAGATTGACAATGGTGTAATAACCGGATCCGGTCTTTCTAAGTATCAATAAATCTGTGGTTTTTTGACAATTTCTTAGTCCTTTTCATTCAATATGAATAATTACCGCAATATCAACTTCTCAACTACACAAAAAGTGATTAATTTGAAATTTTGCATATAGATTCTTAATTAACCGAGGATGGTTATAGATTTTTTTTTATTGAATTCTTCAATATTTTATAATAGATCCTTGAGGAGCACGGGTTACCTGCTAGTAAATAATATTGATTTATAGTTATAAATTATTGTTGATTTATTGTTTTATTTTCAGAATAAAACGTATGGCTGGAATGAAAGAAACCCAACTGTCTGCCGAAATTGAACTTCTGGAAACTGACACGAAGAAGAAGTGGACACGGCCTCCTATATCTATGAACTTTGAGGTAAGTAAATGAACTAGTGATCCACTCCCCGGACACCAGAACTCGCTCAAAATGCCGCTGATATTCTGTCAGCTTCACTCCTGGTTGCTTGAAAGTCTTTTAACTTTTAATCATTATTGAATGCCATGAGAGCTTATCAGTAAAGCTATCTCTTCCATACTGTCTTATTATATAGTTTAAGAATTTTATAAGTATAGATTTATAAAAGGCCAAGCTCCAGGTGATATTATGGTAGTTATCCAAAGGCTCAACTGACACTTGGGCGACTCAGGTGGAGAAGAGACTGGACTCTAGTGGAGAGCATGTGTTTCCAAATGGTGACACTCAGACCAGTCGATTCTAGTCTCCGCGACGTCCCATTAAAACCACATGCTCTCTCACTAAGTCCAGTCTCTTCTCCACCTCAGTCGCCTAAGTGTCAGTTGAGCCTAAAGTGTACGCAGGTTTAGCTAGACGCATAAGGCGACCGAAACGAGCCTGCCGGCTAGAAATTTTAAATAACACAAATAACGTAAAGTTGAATACTCGCACATTTGAGATATTGCACTAACGAATGACAGCCAGGTGATATTATGGTAGTTATCCATAGACTCAACTTACACTTAGGCGACTCAGGTGGAGAAAAGACTGGACTCTAGTGGAGAGCATGTGTTTCCAAATGGTGACGTCGCGGAGACTAGAATCGACTGGTCTGAGTGTCACCATTTGGAAACACATGCTCTCCACTAGAGTCCAGTCTCTTCTCTACCTGAGTCGCGTAAGTGTGAGATGAGCACTAGTCTTTACCCTGAATGTATTTGGTCGAATAGATTTTTAGTTCTATTGATTATGAATGAATGAATCAGTGTCCGTTTTTATATGTATAGATCCACACATTTAAAATAATATCAACATATTGCCGTTTGAAAGCCAAAAACGACTTCCCCAATCTTTTCTTTTACCCTCTAGTTGAACACAACCTTTTAAGTTATGCTCATAAAACGGGTCGATGTCAAACGAGGCCACCGACAGAAGAGGACTCTTCTAATAGCACAGAAGCGACAGTAGAGGACTGCGACCGTAGAGGACTCCTGGTAAAGAGTCATCAAATGTCGCCTGCACCAGGCGACAGTTGAGGACTCTTTAATATTTGCACAGGCCCGACAGTTGAGGACTGCGACTGTGGAGGACTCTTTCATTTTTGCACAGGCTTGACAGTTGAGGACTATGACCGTAGAGGACTCTTTCATTTTTGCACAGGCCCGACAGTTGAGGACTGCGACCGTAGAGGA
>NW_024090571.1:0-30074 GCF_014356525.2 Nilaparvata lugens
TGATAAATTCACTTTGTGAAAATGATTAAGAACTGAATATTTTGTGATGTGAACAACTAGGTACAAGCTGCGTTTACACCAAAGTTTACAACAAAATGTTTATTCTCCGACCTTACAGATTCTATCAGATTGAATATAACTTATCATGCACATGATGTGCATATGTGTTTGCCAAGTTCCGTTCAATCTAATAGAATCTTTAAAGACGGAAAAATGAACATTTTTTTATAACTTTGGTATAAACACAGCTTTAAACTATTTCGGACTATATAGTGTAACCGTATCTAAATTTAGGAGAGGAATAGCACAATGTCTGTATGTAGTTGCAGTCTGCAGAAGGAAGTAGACGCGCGTCTGCAGCCGCTCTGTTGTTGTCTGTTTGCTGTGCGCATGCGCTGTTCATTGAGCGAACCTTCGCCTCTCCGCTCTTCCATGTGGAGGCCAACTTGGCCTCCAATCTGCTGCTATTTAGCCCCGCCCCCGATCATTCGGTCTTCGGAGAGTACAGCAAACTCGAGTTGGAACTCGTTTGAAACTATAGTACAAACTCTAAAGCCTGGTTTTCACTAGTAGAGCTAGTGGTCGACTTACTGGCATACCAACTCTACCGAGCTTACTCAACTCTTCTTACTTGGTCGAGTAGGTAAAGTGTGTTGTCTAGTGAACAGAACTAACCTTAAAATGTCAATACGGAACATTCATTATTGCCGTTTAGCCACACCAGTTTTACAAAAAGCATTGAAATATGCTTAAACTGATAGTTTTTAAACATTATTGATATGTTCTTAAACTTGATAGCCTATGGCACGACTCTTCTCTACTAGTTCGAGACTGTTTTGATTAGCATAGTAGTGGTAGAGTAGAGTTAAAAGAGAAGCGGTGGTGGGGGGAGGCAAGTGGTAGAGTACTATCCCACTCTCCTCTACTAAAAACTAGTACTCTACCATCAACGTTTACATTGGGAGAGTTTTCAAGATAGTAGTCGTCTTATCAAGAAGGCCTTATTCATGTGTTCAACAATACAAAATCAATCTCACGTTCTATAGTGAGGTCCGCGTTATAATGGCAGTGGAGAAAGATAGGAGAACAACGTTGCCGAACCTGTATTGTCAATGCCTTCTATAGACCTTAGCTGATACAGGTTTATTAATGTAATATTAACTGTTCATTCTCGTTTAGAATAATTAATTATATTCTATTAAGCATTAAATTTTATTTTGACGTGACAACGTCTTATAAATTGGTTTGTGGGGTGACACTTCAAGAAACTGCGTTACGTTCCCACGTTATGTGCTCACAATGAGAGCGAGTGAGAGCGTTCGTTTCGGTTCACGGTCGTCTGGAAAGAACACGAATAGGAGCAGTGGCGAGCAACGCACAGCAGCAAAGCAATCCGAAGGCATTCACCTGGAGAGAGAGTGAAACGGAGCAGTCAACCTGCGCAGGCGCCGCAAGTAATCTCCTGCGACTGCGCCTGCTTAGGTGAATAAGTGAATAGGTTATGTTGTAGTAATCACAATAATGCTTAATCACATAATCATGCATAAGTGAATAGGTTATGTTGTAGTAATCACAATGTTGTGGTTCAGTACGAGATTCTTTGTATAAATTAATGTTTTAAATATAATTCTTTGTATAAATAAATGTTTTAAATTGTTATTATTTCATCCTTCTTCCTACTATACGAATGAATATTCACATTAAAATTATTTTACCACTCAAGTCGTTGTCACATAAAACTTTTGCTTGTATACCGACTTTACAGGCAACCATGCAATTTTTAGAATAATTTCATAATGAATTTTCATAATTAAGATGAAATATTTTGTTAATTATTAATTCTACATTGTTAAAAGATGGTCTGGCAACAGAGCAAAGAAAGAAAGGGATCAGCTTTGTTGAATGATAGACAAGGATAGCAATACCATTGCTAATCAAACACTGCCATTATAACGTGGACCTCACTAAGAATAGAATACAATGATGAATCATCATATCAATCTACGAACTGAAGAGTTTTACGATAATTTTGAGCAGAGATGTGATGAAATATGCGAAAGTTGAGTTATTACTGTAATGTTTTCACATGAAATGGTGAAGTTTGGACCTTCAGTTGTCCATTTTCAAAAAGGGTATCGAGGATTTTCACACTTGACTGTAGAGGAAAACAGTGTTGCCAATTCTCCACCTTGCCACTGCCTTACATACCGGTATATCCGCACTGATACTTCCATAGCTGATACCGGTATATCTAAAGTGATATCAACTATTAATTCTTGTTTATAATAATCACTAATATTTTATTCGTCAAGAAAATATATTTTTTTAAATAATAAATTTGTATGATTGAGATCAAATATTCTGTTAATCATTTGTATTTCTATATTGTTTGA
This sequence comes from Nilaparvata lugens, assembly GCF_014356525.2. Taxonomy (NCBI): domain Eukaryota; kingdom Metazoa; phylum Arthropoda; class Insecta; order Hemiptera; family Delphacidae; genus Nilaparvata; species Nilaparvata lugens. Next base: position 2,394 of record NW_024090571.1, read on the forward strand.
CTGAAGCAAAGCTGAGGTCTTAGTTTCGACTCCATCGGCTTTTGTCTGTTTGTTTGTACCACAGTTACAGTCGCAGTTATTGTCCGATTTGGATGAAATTTGGTATACAAGTTCTTTGAAACAAGGCGCAGAAACGTATGTGTAATGATTTTTGATAAGACCTCCGGTTTTAATATAAATTGTGCCGCTCTAAAATGTGCTGTATTGAATGAATGGTATCGTTGGAATGCTATCGATAGAGGACAAGAGTTGTCAGCGGTGAACCTTGAAACGTCTGAGCCACTCCAAATCATACTGTATTTATTAATTGAAGAAAACTTCTCACTTGATTGCACCATTTCTTCTTCCTTTTTCAACACGATATTTCCCTGTTTCATAGATGAATAGTTTCTAGACCTACCGAACCGGCCGGAGACATCACAGCTTAGTTAGTGTAAAATCTGACAAAGCATCTATTGGAACGGTTCCACTTGTTATTTGTTCCACTACTACGTAGACATCATGTCGTCATCATGTCTGTCTGTCTGCGCGCTGTGTCTTTTGTGCGTCTGCGCTGACCAGTGACGTCACAGTCGCGGTTCTTTGCCACTGCTCTAGTCAGCTGGTTTTCTATACTTCTATTCGTACCTTTTTCGTCGGATTGTTTGCCGTTGCAATTTTAATATTTGTGCTATTCGATTTTTTGGAATTTAATCTTGTCTTTAGGCATCTTACCTTTTAGATATTTGTTACTTTTTCACCATTCGGTTGCGAGCGCTTTGCCTACGTTTCTAACACATCCGGCAGCTTGCCTTTTTCATTGTAACTTGCATCGTCTCCGTGTCTTTTCAACCACCTGGATGAAAGGTGGATAGTCGAGTGTGCTTCCTGCGCTCGGTCTAAACCTTTCATCTGAATTCATCGGACTTACAGAACCTTTTTAAAGTGTGAATTATTCTTCAAATTAATTCGTTTGTTCTATTCTTCAGTGTGATTCAATTATTCATCGAGTTCTTCACTCCGTTACTCTGTTAAAATTGGATAAACTTTGTCTAAAATTGCAACCTCGTGTGAGCGTTTCATCGCTATTCATTTGATCTACAGAACCTTTTTAAAGTGTGAATTATTCTTCAGATTAATTCGTTTGTTCTATTCTTCAGTGTGATTCAATTATTCATCGAGTTCTTCACTCAGTTACTCTGTTAAAATTGGATAAACTTTTTCTAAAATTACAACCTCGTGTAGGCTTCCGTTGCCATTTTTCTACAATTGGCTTCACCTCGTGAACCTCAAACTTTCAAGTGCATCATCTCTACCGTTTGGAAATCAATCCAAAAATTCCACAATTTGAAGATCAGATTATTCATTTGGAATTCTACTCGCTCCAGCCTACTTTTCCATTGGGGGATTCGCCTGCTGTATTGGACGTTTCCATGCTTGTCATCGCATGGCCAGATCACTTCATCGCTTGCTGATGTCCTGTTCGTGTTGGTATTGCGGAGTCATTGCCTGTCTGCCTGGCCGCATCTCCTCTTCAAAATTTTATTCAGGTTATGTAAATTGTTCTTTTCAATTTTCATTTACGTATGCATCATTATTGTTTTATTAATGTCTATCTTGACATTCTATTCACTGAGGCTACCGACGCCTACCTATTGTTTAGTTAATGTCTATCTTGACATTCATTTCACTGAGGCCATCGACGCCTATTTATTTATTGGATTTGACAGCTACCCTTGGCTTTACAAGTGATTTCCTGGCCATTGACGCCTACTAATCGATTTATTAATGTCTATCTTGACATTCTATTCACTGAGGCTACCGACGCCTACCTATTGTTTAGTTAATGTCTATCTTGACATTCATTTCACTGAGGCCATCGACGCCTATTTATTTATTGGATTTGATAGCTACCCTTGGCTTTACAAGTGATTCATTGAAGGCCACTGTCGCCTATTACTCGTTCTAATTGATGTCTGTCTTGACATTCAATTCATTGAAGGCCCATGTCGCCTATATTTACCTGGATAATCTTCATTATATTTATTAGCTACCCTTAGCTTTTAAGTGTTATTCTAAGGCCAGTGACGCCTATTAATTATTTAGTTAATGTCTATCTTGACATTCATTTCACTGAGGCCATCGATGCCTATTTATTTATTGGATTTGACAGCTACCCTTGGCTTTACAAGTGATTCATTGAAGGCCACTGTCGCCTATTACTCGTTCTAATTGATGTCTGTCTTGACATTCAATTCATTGAAGGCCCATGTCGCCTATATTCAACCCGGACTGTCTTCATTTGTATTTATTAGCTACCCTTAGCTCTTAAGTGATATTTTTAAGGCCAGTAACGCCTATTAATTGTTAGGTCGAAGTCTATTTTGACATTCAAATCACTGAAGGCCTATGCCGCATATATTTTTTATGTATGTTATTTGCTGAGCATTTTTTACAGCTTATTGTCATTTTTTAATCATTATTATTGTACCTTAGTAATAACTTTCATTATTGCACTCAATTTATATTCATTTCAGGTATCATTATTAATACCTTTGCATTTATTGCAATATCATTAATACCAATATCATTAATAATTTAATATCATTAATACCTTTGCAGTTATTGTCAGACCTCAATGGTCATTAATGTCATTGACCTAATTTCATTTAAATTTTGTAGTTCTCTACATTATTTCACATGTTGTAATTTTCCCAAGATTTGACAATTGCCTTTGTATGTGGCCATCTGCCTATTATTATTTTATTGATCTCAAAATATTTGATTCAATCTTTGTATGTGGCCATCTGCCTATTATTATTTTATTGATCTCAAAATATTTGACACAATTGTTTTTGTATGTGGCCATCTGCCTATTATTATCTTATTATTATTAAATCTTATCTTGTTGATTCATTTAGTCTTTTATTGGCGTACTTACCCCAATTCAAGCTATCAGTATTTTTATGCACAGAATTCAAAGATTTATTTGTAGGTATTTATACCAGCAACTATCATCCACAGTCCACTGCCCTGCCCTTGGATTCTGTCATAAAAATTGGTTCATCCGGGCCAGATTTCTTGATCCAGTGTTTATCTAGGAGAATTGTTAATTGGACCAATTGTAAAAATTGGTCCTCCAGCCCATTCATTTTTGACCCAGTGATTTCCTAGGATAATTGTTAATTGGACCAATTGTAAAAATTGGTCCTCCTGCCCGTCATCTTTGACCCAGTTTGCCTAGGATAATTGTTAATTTTTATTACCCATTTCTTGGTCCATTGAACCTTGGGGTTTCAGTGACCGTGTGCCTAATAGTCTAGCTTGATGCCAATGATTAGGTCCCACTCTAGAGTATATTCTATTTCATTGTACTTTTGTATGTTTATATTGTTTAATATTAAGCATTCACACACTTGTTTCAAATTTTCAGTACTGGCTGCAACTCAAAGCACGCTGCGACGTGTATGCACCAGCTATCAACTATCTTGTACCCTGAGAGACTGAACCGCACTGAACTGGTCACAGACGGCTATTGCGCATTGAGAAAACAACACACGGCAAACTACACCGCCTTGCGAGCTCGCTACTTGACTCGCCGCACAGCAAGCTTGATACAACTTGCCTCAAACGCACAGGCGTGCCTCTCTGCGTACTGGACCAGCGCCCAAGGTTGCTTATTGGCGCAGCAATCGCATTGCTACAGTGCACTATCGTGTCATTCACTCAGGTTTTTCTGTTAATTTTTAAGCATGTCTGATCATGAGGAAGATTCACTTCCTGAGCCTTCAGCTCTTTTCAATACAAGAGACAATTTACACCAGGAAATAGATTGGTTCATAACCAGCTATAACGATTATGTTGTGGACACTGAAGCCACTTATTATCAACTATTGACTGTAAAAAACGAACTAGGTTCACTTAGAATTAAGTATGATAGGATACATCAACAATTATCGAATTCAGAGTTGCAAGCACAGGACACTTCAACTCATTTTGAGATACTCAATAAGTTTATCTCCATTACCTCTAAGGCAAACGCTGCATTAACTGCCTTTGAAAGCAGACAACGCAACAATGAGGCCACTGCTGGTGCTTCCCAGCGGCCAACATCTCAAAACGCACATTTGGCAAATTTTCAGTTGCCTCAGATTCCGCTTCCACGCTTCAATGGGGAGCTTTCAAAATGGCAAGCATTCTCAAGTGCTTTTACTAATATTATTGGTAATCAAGATAACATTAATGATTCATTGAAATTTTTCTATCTTCGTCAATCACTCAGTGGTGAAGCTCTTGCTAGAGTGGAACACATTGAAGCTGACGAAAATGGTTTTCAGCTTGCATGGAACCTCTTAAGGGAGAGGTATGACAACAAGAGATTAATTGCTGCCAGGCACGTCACGGCAATTGAATCTCCGCCTACCATAAAGCGTAACTGTCCGCAATCATTACGGGCATTCATTGACTTTTGCAAGTCCCACATTACCGCGCTCGAAGCGCTTCAACTTGGAGTCCAAATCAAGGACTTGTTGTATATGCACAAAATGTTGTTGCAGTTGGATACTGTCACTGTTCGAGAATGGGAAAAGAGTGTTGGTATACACGACATTCCCACCATTGATAAATTTTGGAATTTTTTGGAATCACAATGCAAAATCATGGAAGCTGTTGCTTCAAGCTCAGCTAACCATCATCAAGGAAATGTACAGCAAAGTACATCCAACTCGGTTGGTGCTCATAGCAAGCCGAAGTTCAACCAAAATCAATCGAATGTTCAAGCTAGGATGCAGGTTACTACCTCTTCTATGTCGCCTTGTAGTTTTTGTAATTCTGTTGGTCATTTTCCAAATCGTTGTAATGAATTATTGAAGTTACAGGTTTGACAGAATCCAAGGGCAGGGCAGTGGACTGTGGATGATAGTTGGTATAAATACCTACAAACAAATCTTTGAATTCTGTACATAAAAATACTGATAGCTTGAAGTGTGGTAAGTACGCCAATAAAAGACTAAATGAATCAACAATATAAGATTTAATAATAATAAGATGATAATAGTAGGCAGATGGCCACATACAAAAACAATTGTATCAAATATTTTGGGATCAATAAAATAATAATAGGCAGGTGGCTACATACAAAGGCAATTGTAAGTAGGTTAAGTCTTTGAATCCTTAAATAATAATAGGCAAATGGCCACATACAAAAGCAATTGTCAAATCTTGGGAAAATTACAACATGTGAAATAATGTAGAGAACTACAAAATTTAAATGAAATTAGGTCAATGACATTAATGACCATTGAGGTCTGACAATAACTGCAAAGGTATTAATGATATTAAATTATTAATGATATTGGTATTAATGATATTGCAATAAATGCAAAGGTATTAATAATGATAACTGAAATGAATATAATTTGAGTGCAATAATGAAAGTTATTACTAAGGTACAATAATAATGATTAAAAAATGACAATAAGCTGTAAAAAATGCTCAGCAAATAACATACATAAAAATATATGCGGCATAGACCTTCAGTGATTTGAATGTCAAAATAGATTTCGACCTAACAATTAATAGGCGTTACTGGCCTTAAAAATATCACTTAAGAGCTAAGGGTAGCTAATAAATACAAATGAGGACAGTCCGGGTTGAATATAGGCGACATGGGCCTTCAATGAATTGAATGTCAAGACAGACATCAATTAGAACGAGTAATAGGCGACAGTGGCCTTCAATGAATCACTTGTAAAGCCAAGGGTAGCTGTCAAATCCAATAAATAAATAGGCTTCGATGGCCTCAGTGAAATGAATGTCAAGCTAGACATTAACTAAACAATAGGTAGGCGTCGGTAGCCTCAGTGAAAGAATGTCAAGATAGACATTAATAATAGGCGACAGTGGCCTTCAATGAATCACTTGTAAAGCCAAGGGTAGCTGTCAAATCCAATAAATAAATAGGCGTCGATGGCCTCAGTGAAATGAATGTCAAGCTAGACATTAACTAAATAATAGGTAGGCGTCGGTAGCCTCAGTGAAAGAATGTCAAGATAGACATTAATAAAATAATAAGTAGGCGTCAGTGGCCTCAGTGAATCACTTGTAAAGCCAAGGGTAGCTGTCAAATCCAAAGAATTAATAGGCGTCAGTAGCCTTAGTGAATTGAATGTCAAGATAGACATTAATCAAATAATAAGTAGGCGTCAGTGGCCTCAGTGAGTTGAATGTCAAGATAGACATTAATAAAACAATAATGATGCATACGTAAATGAAAATTGAAAAGAACGATTTACATAACCTGAATAAAATTTTGAAGAGGAGATGCGGCCAGGCAGACAGGCAACGACTCCGCAATACCAACAGGAACAGGACATCAGCAAGCGATGAAGTGATTAGGCCATGCGATGACAAGCATGGAAACGTCCATTACAGCAGGCGATCCCCCAATGGAAAAGTAGGCTGGAGCGAGTAGAATTCCAAACGAATAATCCGATCTTCAAATTGTGGAATTTTTGGATTGATTTCCAAACAGTAGAGATGATGCACTTGAAAGTTTGAGGTTCACGAGGTGAAGCCAATTGTAGAAAAATGGCAACTGAAGCTTACACGAGGTTGCAATTTTAGACAAAGTTTATCCAATTTTAACAGAGTAACTGAGTGAAGAACTCGATGAATAATTGAATCACACTGAAGAATAGAACAAACGAATTAATTTGAAGAATAATTCACACTTTAAAAAGGTTTTGTAGATCAAATGAATAGCGATGAAACGCTCACACGCGGTTGCAATTTTAGACAAAGTTTATCCAATTTTACCAGAGTAATTGATTGAAGAACTCGATGAATAATTGAATCACACTGAAGAATGGAACAAACGAATTAATTTGAAGAATAATTCACACTTTAAAAAGGTTTTGTAAGTCCGATGAATTCAGATGAGAGGTTTAGACCGGGCGTGAGATGCATACCCGACGACCTCCATGAATACTAAAAAACTAAAAACGCTAGCAACAAAAACGAGAAGGCGGAAATGTAGCCACGTACGTGAAACGTCCACAAACGTTTGGTGAAAAAGTGGCAAATAACTAAAAGGTAAGATGCCAAAAGACAGGAAAAACTAAAAACGCTAGCAACAAAAACGAGAAGGCGGAAATGTAGCCACGTACGTGAAACGTCCACAAACGTTTGGTGAAAAAGTGGCAAATAACTAAAAGGTAAGATGCCAAAAGACAAGATTAAATTCTAAAAAATCGAATAGCACAAATATTAAAATTGCAACGGCAAACAATCCGACGAAAAAATACGAATAAAAGTATAGAAAACCAGCTGATAGAGCAGTGGCAAAAAACCGCGACTGAGACGTCACTGATCAGCGCAGACGCACGAAAGACACAGCGCGCAGACAGACAGACATGATGACGACATGAAGTCTACGTAGTAGCGGAACGAATAACAAGTGAAACCGTTCCAATAGATGCTTTGTCAGATTTTACATAAACTGGGCCCCTTGTGTCATACGGGGGTATGGCACAATAAGAAAAAGTAAGAAATATGTAAAATCTGGCAAGGCAATTGGAAATTGAAAACTGGGCCCCATGTGAGAACCAGGGGAAAAAAACAATGAAACCTGAAAATACAACATGAACCATAAGAGCAAGGGGATTAACTAGAATCCTCATCAATGGGAAGAGGTGCTAAACTCGAAATAGCTCTCTTAAAGGTGCCGGAGGGAGTGAGAACAGTGACAACTCGAACCTTGTCGTCCTTACCGGGGTGAACTTCAGTAATGCGCGCCAGCTTCCAAGTGGACTGCGCGGAACCAGGATCCTTCAAGATGACAACCGTACCGACCTTCAAATTTTCATAATTGTTTAACCATTTGCCTTTTTTCTGAAGAGTGGTGGAGGAATGGGTCTTTTTTCTGAAGAGTGATGGAGAAACAGTACGAGATTTGGGGCCGCCTACACGAATGGAAGTAGGACCGGCGTAATCTAAACCACAATTATGAAAGTGAACATTAGCCTGAACGCGGGCCGCAGGTAAACTACCCATGATTTGCACAGAGCGAAGAGCCGAAAAGCGAAAACACAATATGCAATGCCGCAATACACTTTTGATGGTGCGACGGGTGGAGGGAAACCAAAATCGTTGTCTTACACTGGCCATGGTGGCCTGCACCCCAGCATGACTTATACGACGATGGTGAGCAACAATCAATGCATGAGTGAATTTGTGATTGCTGGGCAACAATATTTGATGTTTGTAATCAAATGAAGCATTTGCGTTTTGCAAACGTCCACCAACTCTGAGCAGAGAATCTGAATGAACGAATGGTGACAAGGCTTTAATAGAGCTATTAGGCAATAGCTCCTGATTTTGATGCAATGCTTTAAGTTCGGCAGAGAAAGCTTCTTCTTGAATGGATTTGAAGATACAATTTTCAGCTTCTGAAATTTCAGAGATAGTTAATTGACCAAAACGCGGAGTGACTGAATTTTGTACATAGATATTTCATGTATCCGTACAGAGCAGGACTGACGGCACGCATGCGCACGGTTAGGACCATGCGTTTTACACTGTTATAATAAGTTATGTAAGTTAAGTATTTATTATAATTTCTCAACTATTTATCATTAACAAATTTATTTTCATGCATAAAATCAATTTTCATGCATAATGCAATCTGTCCATCGTCAGAAATTTGATAATATAGATTTTCCACAGATCTTATATTAGGCTCACTGGCTAATGAAAACATTAATTCATATAAAGGAACTGTAATACAGGTGCATATAACAGGTGATTTTACAAGTGCAGAATTATTTTTATGAAACATAATTTTAAAGGATTGTAAATTTTAATTTATAAGTCCTGTAATACAGGCCCTGTATTACTGGGGTTTTATGAAACAGGCTCCAGATGTATTTCACAATCTGTAATCATTATTATAATCATTATCATAAAAATAATTCTGCACTTGTAAAATCACCTGTAATATGCACCTGTATTACAGTTCCTTTATATGAATTAATGTTTTCATTAGCCAGTGAGCCTAATATAAGATCTATGGAGAATCTATATTATCAAATTTCTGACGATGGACAGATTGCATTTATGCAGGAAAATAAATTTGTTAATGATAAATAGTTAAGAAATTATAATAAATACTTAACTTACATAACTTATTATAACAGTTATGTTAGTAGTAATGTTTCAAAAATTGTTAATAATTAAAATAATTAATTTTCTGAATATTTCCAATAACACTTTACTGAGGAAAGCTTAATCTAAACCGTTTATTATATTGATAAGTTTCCTGCATAATTTTGTATGAAATTCTATCCTTGCAAAATTCTTGGCCTACGAATAATAAAATAGTCATGTAGTTCACTAGAACTACTACCTTCATCCATTTTGACACGTTGCCTTTAGAACAAAATGTCACTTTTCAAGATTTCACCTAATATGCACAACAAATTTTCAATATGGTTTGTTCAGTAATGACATAGAGAAAATATAGCATAAGAAGATATCCCATGGTATAGAGCGTAGATGTTCTAAATTTCACTGTTAACCCCAGCCTGATAGTTTACTTACTTCTTTTTCATGAAACTTTTTGATTGGTAATCTCTCATTCTGTGCCGTTCTTGCACTCTCAACCGGCCAAAACAGTAATAATAGACAGTAGTAGACAGTAATCGGCTTGAAATTTGGAACATAAACGACCAATACCATGGTTTATCTTCTTATGCTATCTTTTCTCTATGGTATCACCATGAATGATACAATATCACCACAAAATGAAACAGTATCACCACGAATGATACAGTATCAACACAATATGATACAGTATCGTCTCAACTATGTCATCTCTCCATGGTAATGCATTCTTGAGTTTGCATTACTCATCACTCCAATCAGAAAACTTCATTAAATTTAATACAACTTCAGTACAGAAGTATGTCTCGGGAATTATTTAGGTTGTAGCTACTATAATGATGTCGTCGTCGTCTTCCTACGAGGATTAGGCTATTTGCCTGTTCCGACTTGAAACGCCAATGACATCCATCTTTGCAGGATACGCCCACACTTCTCCTCCCAACCACATGAATACGACATGACTGCCCTGGGAATCCTGTCGCTCTCCGTCCTTTCAACATGATCTTTCCAGTTTTGCCGATTCTCTTCAATCTTCTACCATATGGAGATTATGTTGAGCTCGCTTCTTATATCGATTATAAAGCCTATCTCCCTTGTGCACCCTTTTATGCTCTGACGACAACCAAGCCCCTTGCACGCTGGCGTCAACGAGTCTCCCCGACAGCCAATCCCTACTGGTTAGGAGGTTACTGGTTTTCGGGACCGTAGACGACAACCAATCCCTCGAAAGTGTTTTTAAAGGAGCTAGGCTGACGGGGAGCTTGGTTGGCGCGTTCCCCTTGATAAGCTCAACTACGAGAATTGGGATAGGGACTTTAGTGTATAGTTATAATGGCAGTATTTGATTAACATTGGTGTTGCTATCCTTGTCTATCATTCGACAAAGCAGAAAGCGCTATTCTTTTATACCTCCACAACGTTGCCAGATCTTTTTCTAACAAAGTAGAAATATAATTGACAAAACTTTCAATATCAATTATAAAGAATTTTCTTTTAATCATTGGGAATATTTCTCTTGATGAATAGAATATAACTGGTTATTTTAAACAAGAATTACAGTTAAATTAGATCAGATATACGGTATCAACTATCTTCTATAGACGGCAGTGGCAAGGCAGAGAATCAGCAACGCTGTACTCTTATATTTCTCTACTGTCATCATAACGTTGACCTCACTTAGCATATGATGCTAAATTGCGGAATTGAACCTCATAAATAATCATTTAAATGATATTATCGACAGAAATTTGTGAGCGGTTTGACTCAGTGGTCGCACTGATAAGCTAACGTTTAGATAAGTTGAGAATCATGCGTCTGCTACCTCCGTTGAAAGGGTGACCGCTTGAGCAAACCTCTCTGAATATGGTTTATAGAAGTGGATTTGTACATTCTTTGAAGTCTGTGTCCAAAACTTAGATGTTCACTTCTTGAATTCAATCACTATTGCTTGAAAATGTACATATGAAGGAAATAAAAAAAGTAACGTTAGTCGTGACCCTTGGGTGCTGGGGACCCAGAAGCAACATTTCACGAAAACAAGTCACAGAGCACTAACACTCTACGTGGCCAAGTTTGATTGGCTACTGACATGAATTTACATTGACCACAGTAGACAGTAACGCGCACTGCAGCACAATTACAACTATAACAAAAATTGTCTAGGTCCTCAGGACCAAGGGTCACGACTAGAAGGTTAAAGTTACAGTTTTACTGATTTATAACTAATTTTAGTGATTTTTAACTAGGTAATAGAAATGAAATGTATCAATGGTGTTGTGTAGGTGCGTTTGGAATGTGTGGTGAGTTTATTGAAGGCAGCTGTGGCTCCACTCAGCTCATTCATAATGGAGGCACTTGCTCTGAATCACCCTTTAACGGCCGCCATTCGCCAACAACTGCAACTGGTTACAAGCAAAATGGTGCTGAAAAGTATCAATTCAATGAAACCTACAACACCGACCATGTAAGTAGAAAAATCACAGTCAATCAAATACAGTTGATAAAATCATCGAGAAAAGATTAGCAATCATAGAGAACCACTGTGAGAGACAGTCTTCAGAGAAGATTGCCTTAAAATGAAGGCTTCTCTGATTGGTTCTCGTGGAATTGAATCGCGGTTAAAACAGTTTTAACAGGATTTTGTGCAACCGGGCCTCAGTACCGTTCAGGCCTATTTTTTATGTGAAAAACATGGTTAAACGCATGTCAGGTGCCATACAAGCAGAACTAAGCTCGTCTCACAGCAGAGCTTGCAAGAAAGAATAAACGCAGTAATGGAGTCGTTTGAAAGGCAGGAGAACAGGTATTTTCACTCGATTAAGAGTTTTATTCTTTTATTGATTCAACGATACACAATTATTTTTTAAAATAATTTGGTGTGTGATCAACAGGCACAGCCCAAAACTGTTCCTTCCCCGGATTTTGATTCATTAAAATCGGTTATGTTTCCTCCACTTCATAAAATGTTGCCTAATTTTCTGACCAAACACTTGAAGCAAGAAATTTTGAATTTAAAATTTTTAGCGCATGGAAAGCACTTTACCAAAGAAAATAATATGGACTATTGTCAATGTCATACCTACCATATATTAGCAGAGTACCATACGCATGTAAAAAAATATTAAAGTGTTCTGAAATTTTTGGAAAAAAATAATTTTTTCCTCCACCTACTGTCTAAAGTGCTTACTTTACTCCCTGGAACATAATAAATACTAAAGAGTCACAATTTCGCTCTCGGGATGAAAAAACAGGAAAACTCCCCAGAGCGTAAACAAAGACCTTAAAATATAAAAGAATATAAATAATAAAATATAAAAGAATAAAACAATGATGTAATGAATATTTTCTTTGATAAAATTACTAAAATATGTAAACAAATTAATCAAAAACAATATAAAAAAATAAAACATGATGTAATGAATATTTTCTTTGATAAAATTACTAAAATATGTAAACAAATTAATCAAAAACAATATAAAAAAATAAAACAATGATGTAATGAATATTAAGCTGATTTTACACCAAAGTTATTAACAAAATGTTGTATTAGGCTACATACAGAAATGCACTTTGAAGTCACATTATGTTTCGTCTACATCAGAATAATTATCCAATATTACAATTGATATTTAATTACAACTAATGTAGTAATATTTATCTAATAAACAGTCTTTTCTCAAATAGTCTTTCCTGTGTATAATTTGTTCAGTCTTCAAAGAGATATCACAGTTATTTACTGCTGAATCACTGATATCTTCCAGTGGTAAAATCATGAAAGTAGTTGGCCCTTCTACAGAATCAATTTAATTTGCTAGCATCAATTTATTCCAAAACAAATAGAGTAGAAATGTTGTATGACAATATGAAAATAGAATTACTATTTAGTATAGAATCATTGGTAATTATTTACAAGGATGAAATTTTCTTACATGAAGCCACCTTCAAGTAGGTATTCTAATAATAAAAATAGTCTATAATAAACTAACCTAAAATAAATTCTTTGTAAATTTTTTATTAATATTATATAGGCCCATATTATATTTTTTGAATATATCCTAAAACAAGAATACAATAAATAAACTATAATAACCTAATCCAACCTATTTTTTTTATTAATTTTTTGGGGGTTTTATAATAATAGTAAACTATTACCTGTAATAACTAAACCTAATTTTTTTGGGTTTTCTATAACTATTACATAATATATAACCCAGATAAACTAACCTAATTTTTGTGTTTTATAATTTTATTAATTTTTTGGGGTTTTCTATAACTATTACATAATATATAACCCAGATAAACTAACCTAATTTTTTTGTGTTTTATAATTTTATTAATTTTTCTATTACCTATAATAACTAAACCTAATTTTTTGTGTTTTATAATTTTATTAATTTTTTGGGGTTTTCTATAACTATTACATAATATATAACCCAGATAAACTAACCTAATTTTTCTGTGTTTTATAATTTTATTATTTTTTGGGGTTTTCTGTAACTATTACATAATATATAACTAGAAACTAACCTAATTTTTTTGTGTTTTATAATTTTATGTTTTTTGTGATTTTATAATAATTTATGAAAGTAATGCCTATAATGAATAACCCAAACCTACTCTATTTTTTTTAAATTTTTACTTTTCTGGTTCTTATAATATAGACCTATATAATATATATTTTTGAATGTATCCTTTAACAACAATATATTTCATAATAATACAAGAGTGATGCTTATAACTAAAATATTTTTTTTTTCAATTTTAACAGGAGATATGAAGATGTGTGAAGGCTGAAGGCTGATGAGGCTGGAGAACTGGAGGATGATGAGGAAGGGAATGCAGACACAGGGGAAAGAGGCAAGCTGAGGCTGGAGAGGCATTTCGAAGGAGACAAAGGCTGTAGTGCTAAAGATGCAAGTAAGTACTGGAGCGATGAGTTGGAGTACTCACACATTCGGGCACAGTCTTTATTATGAGTGATTCATTCAATCATTTCATCAATATGAAAATTTGGATTTTTATGAGAAACTGTTTTTTTTTTTAATTTTGAAGATACAGTGGAAAATTATGATTTATAGTTAATTTGGAAAATACTAATGTCAAAAATATATCTAGGGTGAAGTGGGGTTTGATTATAAAATGTAAAACGGGATGATTTAATGATGATGATGATGATGATTATAATTGAAAAATAAAAACATTTGTAGCTAAGAAACATTGAACTCTGATAATAATAGTTATCTTACAAGAATAAGTGAAAATCTATGTTGTTCCTTTGAAACCTATCAAGTGTCTTAAGACAGTCCATGCTCTACTGTACAAAGATGGATGGAAAATATTTCATTGATTGATAATGCTTTATTGACAGTCGTGGAGAGCAGCACACCTTCTTCACTTCAATTATTTTCAAATTATTACCCTGCCACATAAAATTACATTGCAATTCTGCTTATTTTCAACAAATTTATAAGAGCTCTCCTATTTTTCAGTCTGTAGATCAACAAAACTTGTGTCTTGGCTCAATGTATCGATGGATCAAAAAACATTATTTTATACAAAAGATGGTTCTGAATAAAACATGCAGCATTGAGAATGTGAGATAAATAGAAACAGGAAGTGATTTAAGCCGATAATTGACCATGTTCCAATATTATTCTATTATATTTCAATTACTGCAATTATTTGGTTGTTAATTTTATTTTTATATTCATATTCATAGGTGGAGAGGAGTCTAAGAACAGCTATAAAAAGAATGTTTTAATTTATGATTTAAAATTCTAAAGAATTGTTATTTTTTATAACTTATTATTATTTTTTTATATTATTATTTATATATAGGTATATTCCAATTATCATATATAGCTTAGATTTAATTATTCAGGACTTATAATGTGAAATTTATAAAATTAGGATTTTTTATTCTGTCAACCCAGCTTTTTTTGTACTTTTCGGATTGTGTTAAAGTAGCTACACACACATCGATTTTATGCATACGATTCTTTGCCGTCCTTATAAATCCTATTAGATTGAACGGAACTTGATAAACATCATCTTCTAATCTAATAGAATTTATAAGGATGGCAAACCCAAAACTTTGTACGTCCAAAATCGATGTGCACAAGGACTTGAAAGATTGGTTATAGGGGATGTCATTGGCTGGTATAGAAGACAAAGATTTTTGAAAAATATGTATCTAAACTTCTTAAATGAAGCAAAGAGACAATAAATGTATTGAACCTGTATAGAGCGGTGGATAAATTAATGTAAATTACTTTCAGACCTGTACTATTTATTGAAGAGGAATAATTAGGAAATTACAGAAATAATGTATCTAGTTGAATTAGGATCATTGAGCAACCTGGAAGGGAATACAAATCATTCTTTATGAAAAGGAAGAAGCAGGGAGCTAGCAGTCCTAGAGTTATCTGAATTTGTAAGTGAATTCTCAAATTATTCATTGTATGTTGGTTGGAACAAACTGTTCATTGTCGACTTTGGTCGACAGCTAAGAGAATTGTCCTTGACCATAGTAAAAACCTCTGAACCACTCAGAAAACCACAAAAAAACCCTCCCAACAACCGCCACAGCTTGAGCCAACAACTGACCAACATATTCAGATTTTTGTCAACAACTTACAATAGGTGATCCCTTGTGGGGGGGTAGTAATAACAAACGTGTCATTTCATTATTAAAAAAATAATCTTGGGTTGGGGGATTGGTATACTGTATTTGAGGTATTCAGGGGGGGGGTATAAATGTGGGGTATTCAGAGCTGGTGGTATTGTACTAAATTTGAGGTATTTAGAGGGTCTTTGGGCATGGTGTGGGGGGGTGGACAAATTTATTCATTTTTCATTTTCAAATACTTACCTTCAAAAACAAATACAAATACCTTAACTGGCCCACACATGTGGCCTCTGCCTCAAGGCGGCCTCGGGCGCCTCAAGGCCGCCTTCAGGCCACAGACTCACAACATGTGTGGAGCCGATACTTACGTCACATTCAACAATATCTCGTCACAATGATACATACCTTCCACACAAAAAACCCAATCACCCAAAACCACAGAATTCAATTATCCATCTTCATAATCTTCTTGATAATACAGCAACGACCAAACTGTAGAAATTCCTCCCAGAGAATAACTTACAAGTCAAGAATGAACCAGTCTGTTCCAACCAACATACAGATTTTACTGTACCCTAAAAAATCCAGTTTTATCTGTGTAAAGCAATGGATTTATAGACAATGACTGTACCAGAAATTCATCTGAACCCTCCTCCATTCTTCAAAAAGAATTCCCTGCCTTGGCCATCAAAAGACTGATGTTTGAAAAAAATCAGACTTATCAGTCACTCAAGTAAACTAAGCTGAAATAAGTAAACCTGCCCCAGGAATGCTCAATGCTAATTCAACTAGACATGATTCAAAAAGAAATTAATTTTGGTTCCCGAATCATCCTCCTTGGGTTGATTATATAATAAAAACTGTCAATGAATATATTCCTGATAAATAAACCCTATATTTAACCCATTTATTTTTTTTGGACGAATTGACATTAAATTATCTAAAATGAAAAATTTCAGTTCAACTCTATAATAAATAGAAATTGTGAGCTCTGAAACAATCTCGACCTTTAAAAAATAAAAACTATGAAAAACTATCTGAAATAACTATCAAACTGTGAAAAAATAAAATTCCCCAATAGTCGAATAACCGTATATGAACAGTTTTATGATACGATGGAAAATAAATAAATATTGAGGGGAAATTAGGGTTAAGTCGAGGTCAAGTCGTGGCCAGTCGGTCAGTGGTCAAGGTCGAAGGTCAAGATTGTACCAGAGCTTTCATTTTCTACTTGAAACAGTTTTGGAGTTTGAAGACTTGAAACTGCAATTTAGCTACAAATAAAATCGCTCTAGTTAATCAATTACATTGTAGGCCTAATGATGCCAACTTCCAAGTTTCAATAATTCTAAATTATTATTATCCACCTACTCAATACATTGTTACAAATTTCCTAGATAGGCTGGTTACTGAGACGAATGTAATCGAAATCCCCCAAGATCCAGATATGGGAAGATTACGGACAGAGAAAGTTTATGCCAATGGGTATTGTAAATGTTGGGGTCTTCTTATCCTTTCTTTATTTATATATTAAAATTAAGAATTATTTTGCAAACAAAATAGGCCTAAGTATTAAAAATGTTGGGGATTTGTAATCCTTTCTTATTTATTTATAATATTATTAAATCATCAATGGCATTGAGCTAAGACAAGTCTTAGCGTCATGTCTTTACAACTTCACGACTTCATAATACTCTAATAGGGCTGAAATTCTATTACATTGAACCAATAAAAATAATTTCATTATACCATGAATTGATAACAATGAAAAAATGAAAAAACTATCATTTAAACTTTCATCAAGTGAGGTTTGCAGTCTCCCTGTCTGTCCATCAAGCATGATCAATCATTATAATAAAATTATAATTGAATTTAGAAATTTAAATTAGTAAAGAATTATCATCATCATCATCATCATCATCATAATCACATAAATTAATGGATGAATTTAAAAGAGGATAAATTTATGAGGTTATATAGTGTACCTGTGTAATAAGCAGAAGTAATTAATTTTGAGTATGGATTGAATAAACAATTAAAATGAAATGAATTGATGTTTGTCACTCACCCTACAGACACTGCCCTCCTCTGCTGAGTAACTCCTTACATTTTCTTTAACCCCCGAGCCTTTGTCTCTTTTTATTTTATTTAATGGAAGTTGTCCTGCAACTCCAGTGCTTCCTCGATCGCTTCGTTAACTTTCCCCTGCAGTCTGCGGGAATTTGAGCGCTTTCACTGATTCCTTAGATTTTCTATGCTGTAAACAAAAATCAAACCTTCATTAATCAATTTCATCACAATGAAAATCATTACCATCTATTGTATTGTATTCATTAAGATTTGCTCCATTCTCATTAAGATGGCTTCCACAATCTGTCTGATAAGGCTGTGCAAAGGCTAAAAATAAACTTTTTACTCGTTATATTTTTCAAAGTTTTTTGATTTGTATATCATCCAGCTATCAAAATGAAAAAGTTTTCTCAGGAAAACATTCTTTTCTGATCATTACTTTTTGAGATATGAGCGCCTAAAGTTGAATTTTTTGGGACAGAACATTTCAAATTCGGTAAGAGATAAATCCATGAGATTTAGAGGATAGATTCTTCATGTTATTGTTGATCTAGTAAACAAATATTTTCTGAAAATCAATTTTTAAGATAGTTATTCAATTACTAAAAATAACCAAAATAACTCATTGAAAGTTATTTTTTGTTAATTGAATAACTTTTCCAAAATTGATATTTTCAGAAAATATTTGTTTTACTAGATCAACATAACATGAAGAATCTATCCTCTAAATCTCATGGATTTATCTCTACCGAATTTGAAATGTTCTGTCCCAAAATTCAATCTTCAGTCGCTCATATCTCAAAAAGTAATGATAGGATAAAAATGTTTTCCTGAGAAAACTTTTCCATTTTGATAGCTTGATGATATACAAATCGAAAAACTTTGAAAATATTCACGATTAGAAAGTTTATTTTTAGCCTTTGCACAGCCTTAAACCTTGCAACACGGGTGCGAATCGCATTGGCGACGGCAGCGATTCCAACCATTTTCCCTCTGCCGTCACCGTCATGTGGTTTGCAACAGTGTGCGCAATGTTTAATTGAAGTATGTATTGAACGCATATATTGTGATTTCTTGTTTGATTGAGTCAAGTCAAGAATGTATACAAGTGAAAATATTATACTATGGCTCTATCCCGCAGCTTTTACACAGTCATTAATGTTGCTGCTTGGAGTCACTAAAAGATAATGAATAGGACAGCAGCAATTTGAAAAACCCCAGTGGCACTTGATGTTGCTGAGTTATCTTTAGTGAGATTCAAGTTATAAAGTGAGCATCTGATCAGCATTGGTCTGTAAGCAGACTAAGCATAGCTCTATCCATTTCCAACTCCACAGTTGTTGTCAAACTGTTTCTAGACTATGTACAAATATAACTACCAAATTACTTCATCTCATAATGAAAATGTATCATCAAAAATTTAGATAAAATATCTTCTTGGTGGAATTGATGTAATCCAGATAGAAATGATCGTTATTGAAAAAATCAACAGTTAATATCAAGTCAGATTTACCGGGATAACTAGAATTACAACCATTTACTATAGAAGGTGATGAAAAGTGGCAACAATGATTTCCTTTCATTTCCACTGTCTTCATAACATGAATCTCACTATAGCTTTTCCATTACAATCTACTCATTCAATTCTATTCTAATTGTATATAATAATACTCAATATGTTTATACAGTGTTTTCATCAAGTGTCGCACATTCAAATAAACGTGTCTGTAAAAGTGGAGTTTTATATTTCTTCAATGCTGTTTTCCATCACGAGCTGCTTATTATTAAATCACTTTTCTGCTTTTAAAAAGAACGACTACGAGTCAGATTTTTTCAATAAATGAATTTATTCACTTGATTGCGTCGTTCTTTTTAATAGCAAAAAAGTGTTTTTACATTATTGTTGTGTAGCTACTGCAAGATAGCATCTCCATATTATGTATAAACATATGAACATTCATTTAATATGTACAGGTTACAACATACAACATATCTGCAGTATTGTGTTTTCTGTCCAGTAATGTAGGCCTAATTATGTCATTTTGCCAAGAGCAACTAGTGTTCCTTCTTGAACATTATTCTATCAGTATCATGCCTCAAGACCTCTTTCTCCGGGGGGTTGATAATAATAATATAAGAATTAATAATACATATCAGTATATATACTATTAAAAGTTTCAACAAATTTGATAACATAAGTTAAAATGTCTGTCATGTTCATTAAAACCTCCGAGATGACCCCAAGGAAAAAATCTATAGCATTGGATACTGGTGAAAAACTGTTCAGAAAGAATACTCCTTGCTCTTGGCAAACCACATGCTTACATTATCCTACTCAAAACAATATGTACTGAAGACCTGCTGTAACATGCAAATGTTTTTACATTGCGATTTTATACATAAATATTTTATACATATCTTTCGGTAGCCACACAAGTAATTTAAAAGCCCCACTGTTCACAAACATGTTAATTTGAATGTGGGCGACTCAATGAAGGCACTGTATTATCATAAAATAATATAATAGCTTGATAATTTATTATTGTAATAATATAAATTAATATTTCATGATATTGTAAATCAAGTACTGCCTTATTGTAATTTCTGTAATATTTACTAGGAACAGTTGGTTAAACTTACATTTAGGACCCACTCCCTAAGGGTGTTCCTGAGACCCTCAGGGGTGGGATTTTCCGGGCGCTCGAATGGGGCCAAATAAGTGGCCCCCACCCATGACCGCCGCCCGTCGGCCAACCATCGACGTAAAATTGCCGCCTAAGGACTCCATTTTCAGTCACTGAAATAACATAAAAAAACTTGAACATCTTTTGTTGGTATGAAAACAACCTCTTGAGAATATGAATAACATAATATACTAATGGCCAAGTTCTTAAACCCGTCTAAGAAATAGTCATAATCTTGCAAAAGACAGTATAATACAACATTTTGTTTGGCTGGAAATCAATTCGATTTAAATGCATATTACATTAAGAAAAATATTAGAATATCAAGTTTTTTTTTAGTCCTGCAAAATTATTTCTTCATTTGTGAATATTCCTATTTTAGTGATGATAATGTGAAATATTTCTTCTAAGTTTGGTTTGAAGCATCTAAATTTAAAATGTACTTTATAAAAATAATTAAGGACTGAAAATTTTGAATGAACAACTACAAGACTTAACCTATTTGGGACTATAAGTAAACTTATCTAAATTTGGGAGAGAAATAGCACAAGGTTACCTTATTTTTCTCTCCCTATCATTTTGATGATGTACTTATTGTATGAATCAATAAAGAAACATAGAGCTAGAGTGTTTTATGCAGTGTTTTATGCATTCAATAGGAACAGATTGGTACTAAACAAGCCTCTCATGGTTCATTTGTATTTTGTAATTATTGTACAATATGAAATGGATGACTATCCAGAGTATTGTTCAAGTAGATCATTTTGATAACTTACTTTGCTGTTTAAAGTATAGGCCGTCCTCATCGACCGCCACCATTGCAGGCCAATAGGGCTGTTTCCCCAGCCGGCCCCACATCAGATTACCAACAACTGAAATTTTCAGACAGAATTTTCAGAAATGAATTACCGAGTTTTCAGTACATTTTTGATCATTTCCAAAAAGGTCAACACCTGCTACAGTTAACAAATTGAATTATTAGCCTACATATAGAGAACAATAGCGTAAGTAGATATCCCATGGTATAGGGAATTTATGTCGCAACTTTTACTGTTATCTCAAGCCGACTACTGTCGATTATTGTCAATTTTTACTGTTTTGTTGGGGGATAGTGTTATAATGGCACAATTTGAGAGACTACCAGCGTCACACAGCTGCATAGGAAAGAAACTATGTGAACTATCGCTTGGGATATCTACTTACGCTATTGTTTCTCTATGCCTACACTCTTTATACTGAATGCTACCAAGTTTCATAAATTATGTAAGCTTTAATTTGTTATATGACAGTCAAGTCCTTAAGATACATAGTTTTCGAGTTTTATGCGAGAACCCAAGAAAAAATTGTACTTTTAAACCACCCCCACCCCTTAGCACAGGGGGTAGGGGTGGGGACTTTTGATAGGTTTTACCTCCTTACTACCCTAAAGACCTCCATCTCTGCTAGTCTCCTCATTGGTTGCCTTCTCTGTCTCTGTCTCTGAGAAAAAATCTGAATGGAATGAGATCATTCGGAATTCTCTATCTCTAATGAGTATTGAGCTATGATTTTTTCAAAATGAGTAAAATTGAAGAAAAAAATCAATTTGATGAATTTCAGTTTTTGATCAACAATCTCCCCGATTGTTACCATTTAGATGTATAATTTAAAATATATTTGGGCGTATTTTTGTGCTCTACAATCTGAGATCAGGTAGAGCGCTAGTCCAGCTTGACTAATTTAAAGAGTTATGACTCATGATATTTCACTGTATTTTTCTATTCTTTGTTACAGTGAGTTCAAGATAATAAATTATTGAGATTTTGTGAGCGTTTAAAATGAAATACTAACATTGGAAAAGTGAATTATAATTTATCACTGTTTTTTTTTTTTTGCCAGTGAGTTCATTATGATAAATTAAGATTTAGGAAGTAAGCCCAACATGAACTTATCTAAAGATGTATGACTCATGATATGTCACTGTATATTTTTTTCAACAGTGAGTTAAAATAACAAAATTAAGATTTTTGAGCATTTTAGATTTTTTTGAGCAAGTCTAACATGAAAAAATTACTTTTTTTATTTCTTATGTATTTAATGTAGGCCTACATAATATATTTTCCTAGATATATTCCTAAAACAAGATAATAATTATTATATAAATGCAATGCCTATAATAACTTAACCTAAGATTTTTTGGTTTACATTTAATATTTTTTATTTTTAATTAGGCATTTGTTAATATATCTTAACTATTATCATTGATAATGATAATAACCTAGCCTATAATTTTTTTTAATTTTCAAGTTTAAATTTTTTGTTTTATAAAGGCATTTTTCTGAATATATCCTAACTATGATAATAACCCAAACTATGATTTTTTTAATTTCAAGTTTTTTAATTTTTTTGGTTTTATAAAGGATTTTTTTTAATTTATCCCAACTAACTATTACTATTATTAATGATTACCTAAACTATAATTTTTTGTTATTTCAATCATTTTTTAATTTTTTTTGGGATTTTATATAGGCTTTTTTTGAATATATATATATTCGTAGTACTAACTATTATAGGTACCTATCCTAACCTAACTAGCCTAACATTCCATTTTCACATTACATTCCATTTTTTATGTAGGCCTACATTAACTTTTTTCTTAATTACATTTTTTTTTTTCAAGGATGTGGAGGACACGATGGGAAGAGCCGGCCGGGGATGAGACCTAGACGCCGTGGAGGAGGCTGTCGAAGAGGCTGTCGAGGAGGCTGTCGAAAAGGCTGTCGAAGAGGCGAGTGGAGAGGCTGAGGTTCTAAATGAGCTGGAGCAAGTGAGTAAGTTTTACTGGAGCAATTTAGTGAGATGGGATATTCAGAGATTTGGGCACAGTCTTTATTATGATTGAGTGATTCAATCAATTCATAAATATGAAAATTTTTAATTTTTTATGAGAAAGTGAAATTTTAAAATACAATTAGGAAATTAAATTTGGAAAAACAAATTTGAAAATTTTCAAAGGAAAAAAACGAAAATATTTCTAGAGAAAAAGGTTTTGATTTTGAAATGTGGAACGGAATCTATTAAACTGTCAAATGAGGAATAGTTTTCGATTGATTTGAAATGATAATGATGATGATTGAAAAATAGAAATACTGGTAATAATTAACAACTGATTAATAAAGATTGAACATTTGTTCATCATACAAAAATAGTATTGCCTAAATTAAAAAAATGGTCAATTGTTTAATATTTTTTCATTGATTGATGATGCTTGATTGACAGAGCTTAGTTGTGGAGAGGATATTCCTTCAGTTAATTATTTCAAATCACTCTCTCATTCTGCATAAAAATGAATTTTCCATTCTGCTTTATTCCAACGAGAGTTCCATTAAAGCTATTATATATTTTTAGAGTCCTAACACCAAAATGATGTCCTAGCCCAATGCTTAGATGATGAACTAATCAACAAAAAATATTTTTCAACCAAAAGATGGTTCTGATAGAAAACTGTAGCATTGGAGAGAGAGATTGAGAAACAGGAAGGGATTTGAGCATGAATTATGTTTAGATTTATACTATTGCTATTTCAATAATATTAAATATTTATTGAATAATATTGTTATTTATTAATAATTCAATAAGACTAGCCTCTGCACTCAGGTTTTTTTCAAACCTTGCAGAGACTTGCTGTTTATATATTTATATTTTAATCCAATTTGATGGTATTTCATTCTTCATGTTATATTGTATTATAGTTTTTTTTACCATTGTCATTGAAATTATGTTTATATTATTATGTTATATTATTTTGCATTCACATTTTCACCTATTGTATGGTATTCATTTTTCATTGTATATTGAATTTTTCTCTTAAACCTTGTCACTTGTAATAATGTTATATGTTATGTTATATACATTAGTATTGGTATGTAATTATATTAATACTTAACCCTTCTGTTGGTATTTCTTTATATTATTATTGGTTTCTTACAACCATTGTCATTGTAAGTATGTTTTTTGGAAAAAGAAATTTGATTGCAGAGTGGATGTACTAAATTTGGGGTATTCAGGGGGTCTTTTGAGCTTGCAGTGGGGATTGACAAATACTTACTATGAAATGCATTTCTTGACTGGCCCACACAGGTGGCCTCTGCCTCAGGCGGCCTCGGGCGCCTCAAGGCCGCCTTCAGGCCTCAGACTCACAAGTGTGTGAACCGATACTTACATCACATTCACAGTTTCTCCTCACAATGATACCTCTACCACAACTGGTCGACAAAAAAATCCCCAAAACCTAATCATCCAAAACCTTTGGAGCATTCAATCCTCCATATTCTGATAATGCAGCAAAATATCTGAACGTCCAACTTTAGAAATTCCTCTCAGAGAACACAAAAGCAAGTCAGAATGAACCGATTTGTTCCAACCCAACATACAAAAGTTACTCTACCATAAAAAATCCAGTTCCATCTGTTTAGAAGCAATGTATTTGTCTGGTACAATGACTGTGCCAGAAATTCATCCGAACCTCCCTCAAATTTATGAATATCCTCTGCTTTGGCCATCAAAAGATCATGATGTTTTTGAAAAATATATTTTGGCCTATCAGACTTATCAGTCAACTAGGCTGAAATAGGAAACCTGTCAGGAAATGCTCAATAGTATTCAACTATTCTTGGATGAAAAAGTTTTGGTTCCTGAATCATGCAATGGTTGGTTATATGATTACTGTTTACTGTAAAAGACTGAAATATTCTAATAATTGAACCCTACAGATCTGTTTTTTCTTTTTGGAGGACTTGGGTATTGATTAAACTATTCAAATGACAAGTTTTCAGTTGAACTAGAAAGTAATAGAAATTGTGGGCTCTTGAACAATCTTGGCAATATGAAGCTATGAAACTCATTTACTGTGAAAAAAACAAAATTTCCCCAAATAGTCGAATAATTTAAATAGTTTTAGGATAAGATGGTAAAATGATATTGAGGGGGTATTGAGGTCAGTCAAGGTCGAGTCATGGCCAAGTCCGTCAGTGGTCAGGTGGAAGTCAAGATTGAACACAGAGCCTCAATTTTCTACTTGAAACATTGCATTATCTGTCTTGAGTTTGCAGACTTGAAACTGCAATTATCTGAAGGTAGAGTGCTATGATTATTCTTTTGATTTATGGGATTGGCCAATGCTAAATTCTGGACTAATTTACAGAAATATACATGAAGATGTTTAATTTTTAGTATTGTAAGCGATATTCTACTTCAACTTTTAGGCAGATATTACTTTTTGTTCAGTTTAATTTTAATTTAGATTTTAATTGAATGTATTTATTTATTCAGTCAAGTATTATTTATTGTCAAACAACAAACAGATGTGTTTATTATGCTGTTAGTATGCATTTTCAGTATTTTGTAAAAATTGAATTAGAGGTAGGAAATGATATTGAAATACTTATTATTCTTAATTATAATCAATTATCTACTTTATGAAGTATAGGGGACTATGTATGTTGAAGATAGATAAGTATTATATTATTGGAAATTTAATTTGCTTATTTGAGGGTTTGTTTTTTAGAGGATTATCGCCCGGTTGCACAAAGTCTGATAGCTTTTAATCCCGATTAAATTTCATGAGAACTAATAATCAAAGAAGCCTTATTCTCAGAAATGCCTATGTATTGAAAATGTTGGGGTCTAATAATTATTCCTTTCTATTTATTTATTTATTTACTACTGTTATTACACCATCAATTTAAATTGGGTGAGGACATGTTAGGCCTTTCAGTGATATGTTCTATTTTTGTAAATAGGGTTGGAAATCGCTAAAAAGTAATTCTATTTTATGAACAAATAGAAAATAATAATGTATTCATGAATTTATAAAAATTATCAGCTGGAAATTAATTATTTGAATAATGATCGAGTGAGGTTTGCAGTCTCCCTGTCTGTCCATCAAGCATGATCAATCAATCAATTCTAAATTTAATTTGGAAATTAAGAAAATGTAATCACAAATCTTGTAATATAACTTTTTTTACAATAATAGATTTGAAATTGGTGAACTAGCATAACAATTTTATCATTGGAATTAATAGCTACATATTATGATATTCAGTTGAAATTTGATAATGGTACTCAATTGATAATAATTTATTATTGTAGGCCTAAAATCATCATCATTATCATCATCATAGAAATGAATGAATGAATAGTGGATAAATTTGTGATAATAGGCTATATATATAGTGACTGTTTAGTAAGCGAAGTGAATTAATTTTGAATATGGATTGAATTTTTATTCTTAATAAACAATGAAAATGAAATGAATTGATCTTTGTCACTCACCCTACATACACTGTACCCTCCTCTCCATAGTACTCCTTACAAATCACTTATTTTCCTTTTCTCCTTACATTGTTTTTATGTTCTTTACTCAAATATATCCTGCCTCTCCAGAGCCTCCTCCACTGCAGCATCTATTTTTGCCGCCAGCCTCCTCTGGATTTTGCAGGCTTTTAATTGTTCCTTGTTTTTTCGGTGCTGAAAACAAAAATCAAACCTTGAATAATTATTTATTTTAACAATCATTATCATATATTGTATTGTCTTCATAAAAATTGTTTTATTCATTCATTCAAGATGAATTTATACAGCAAAACGTTGAGGACTATAAACACTTAACATTCCCATCATAGCGTGCCGCATGTTCCCTAATTATATCGAAAACTCGACGTTTCGAGCTCTCAAGCACGCTGGTGATGTCGATATCCTCGTCATCGAGGGTGATGCGATGGCGGGCTGCGCTTGAATTGATGCCGCGTAGTCTGCGTTCCCTCGGCATGATTCTGAAAAACAAAACGATCAGGATGAGATAGAGTACAACAACATGTTTAGTTGTGAATTGTCATTGGTAGAAGAAGGGTGTGTGAAAATGATATCTCAAGATCACATAATGTTGCATGAAAGATTAAGATTATTATCTTTTGATAAAAGATGGTTGAAATCTTCTCCGCATTTGTCCGCGGAAAACATGGCGAAAGAGGGATTTATATTCTCATCTCCACCAGACATTGTGCGATGTGTATTTTGTTCAATTTATTTGGGAAAATGGGAAGAAAGTGACATACCAGCAATAGAACATGCAAGGTACAGTCCAAACTGTAGAAGGAAAGATAATATAACAATTGAAGA
>NW_024090572.1:0-27901 GCF_014356525.2 Nilaparvata lugens
CAGATTGATTCCTCTCAGCTGTGTTGTCTCGACGAGAGCTCAACTGGTTATGAGGTTCGGAACTCGAGTTGAGAGGTGAGAAAATGCTGTGAAAACAATGAAATATTTAATAACTGAATCGAGAATGCTATTCCTGTATGTTGAAATGCCATGAAATATTTAATAACTGAACTGAAATCAATCATTCGAGAATGCTAATCAAAAAAGTGAGCCTCTATCTTGAAATGTTGTGAAATATTTAATAACTGAATCGAGAATGCTATTCCTGTATGTTGAAATGCCATGAAATATTTAATAACTGAACTGAAATCAATCATTCGAGAATGCTAATCAAAAAAGTGAGCCTCTATCTTGAAATGTTGTGAAATATTTAATAACTGAATCGAGAATGCTATTCCTGTATGTTGAAATCCCATGAAATATTTAATAACTGAACTGAAATCAATCATTCGAGAATGCTAATCAAAAAAGTGAGCCTCTATCTTGAAATGTTGTGAAATATTTAATAACTGAATCGAGAATGCTATTCCTGTATGTTGAAATGCCATGAAATATTTAATAACTGAACTGAAATCAATCATTCGAGAATGCTAATCAAAAAAGTGAGCCTCTATCTTGAAATGTTGTGAAATATTTAATAATATTAGAAATATGTTTAAGTGAGTTGACATGGGGGATTTCAGCTTCTAGCAGGTGAAGTCTCATGGTGAGTTCTAGACGAGATTTTTTTTTTTTTCGCCTTCTAACACATGGATGCTATTCGAAAAATGATCGTGTGAGGGATACTTACAATCTGATAACGATCTGGGAGCACGTGTTGTTGGGGGAGAAATTCGAATTTTTTTCGGCTTGTGACACGCTCTCGCCCGCACGTGCCTGGAACAGAGAGAGAAACGTATGCTATATAAACAGAAGTGATGAGAGGAAGAAGCAGGCGAAGAGGAAGTTGGTGTTTGGCACAAGCCTGAGGTTAGCGGGGGAGAGGAGGAGGACGTGCTCATTCAAACAAAGGTTAGTTTCAACAAATATTATTAACTTGTGTATGCACAGATTTTTTTCCGTGATTGATTGTTAAAAAATCTGTGCACATACGAGTCTTTGAT
Organism: Nilaparvata lugens; assembly: GCF_014356525.2. NCBI lineage: Eukaryota > Metazoa > Arthropoda > Insecta > Hemiptera > Delphacidae > Nilaparvata > Nilaparvata lugens. The sequence continues at coordinate 1,104 of NW_024090572.1, forward strand.
TATTTGATATGAATATTATTTGATCTGAATATTATTTGAAGTGCTTGGAATGCAAAGGAAATATTATTTGAACCGAATAGAAATTGATGCTAAGGAAATATTATTTGAACTGCTTAGATATTATTGTTTAAAGTATTCAATCATGCATAAATGTGACCAATATTATTTGAAGTGCTTGGAATGCAAAGGAAATATTATTTGAACCGAATAGAAATTGATGCTAAGGAAATATTATTTGAACTGCTTAGATATTATTGTTTAAAGTAGCCAATCATGCAACATTGTTACCAATATTATTTGAAGTGCTTGGAATGCAAAGGAAATATTATTTGAACCGAATAGAAATTGATGCTAAGGAAATATTATTTGAACTGCTTAGATATTATTGTTTAAAGTAGCCAATCATGCAACATTGTTACCAATATTATTTGAACTGCTTAGATATTATTGTTTAAAGTAGCCAATCATGCAACATTGTTACCAATATTATTTGAACCGAATAGAAATTGATGCTAAGGAAATATTTCCTTGAACTGATTAGAAATGGTATTATGAGATATTATTGTTTAAACTAATCGATCATGCATAAATGTTACCAATATTATTTGAAGTGATTAGAATGTAAAGGAAATATTATTTGAACTGATTAGAAATTATTGTTTAAAGTAATAAATCATGCATAAATGTTATTTCAATAACTGATATTACTCACTTTATGCAGAGAATTCGATAATGACAATTCGATGATAATCTGATGTAGAGATCTTGATCTGAAACAAATAAGACACTAATCAAATATTTTTCAACAGAAACGAGCTGTAATGGACGAGGACTCCTCACTCGTGCCGTTAATGAAGGAGGTGGAGGGTGCGGGACTCAAAGATTTGCTTCCTGCATTAGCAGAGAAAAAATAGAACATTTTAACATCAACTGTAAAAATTATGTGTTGCTAGTAACACATAAGTCGGTAAATTGGTCGGATATAAAAATTGTTATTGCTTAACAATTTTTATATCTGTATACATATGACCTATGTGTTACGAATTGTATGTATGTGTGAATAGATCAATAAATTGTAATATTGTTTCTATAAAAATTGTTTTCAATTCTTACCTGTTGTTGTTGTTGTTGATAAGTTCGTAATGAATATCACACAGAAGAAGAAATGCTTCAGCTGCTCTGTTGTGAATGATATTCAAATAAGGTGAGTGCCTCTTTTATAGTTTGTTGTGAGCATGCTCACTAGACTTTACCGCTAGACACACACACACACACACACACACACACACACACACACACACACACCACACACACACACACACACACACACAGCCGTGCAGGCAAGCGCTCGCTCCCTCCTACATTAGCAGGTGTTCCTACAGATGTGGGTGGCCAAGCATCATTTCTCCCCTTTTCAAATCGCATTCACCTTTCAGATTTAAAATAATATTCTTATCATTCAAGCAATGTTATAAGCCATAGCAATCTGATACATGCATAAATCTTGTAAAAGGTTGACATATTATGAGAGAGAGTGAACACCTGCAGTTTCAAATTTCAGTCTACACCTCCGTGATTGATTGTATAAACACTTGTGTGAGAGAGAGAAGTAGCTTTAACGACTAAACACTTGTCACATAAATCGATTTAGACATTTTTTCATGTAACGGTTTTCGATGCAGGAGTTATCGGGCTTAGAAAGGGACCTCACAGGGAGCAGAGCACATAGTTACTCCTTGTCTCCTTCACTCACCTTTCGTAATGCTGGGGCAGAGAGAAACGTTTCACTTTAATCTGCCAGTATAGGAACAGTCGATCAAAATGGAAGATAGTTACTTCTTGTCTCCTTTACTCACCTTTCGTAATAGCAAAAAAAGGAATTTAGAAGGGTGCGGGAAAGAGATGGAGCGAGTAAAAAAGGGGAAAGCATGTGGCTAGACTGCTGGTTGTGAGAAGCGAGGGGAGCGTATCTAGATTCCTTAGTATAACATTCTTCCTTACTCGCCTTTCGTAATAAAGAAGGGTGCGGGAAAGAGATGTCACGAGTAAAAGAAGAAGAAAGCAGTAATGCTGGTTGTGAGAAGCGAGGGGGACCGTATCCTCCTCTCTCTCTTGAGCCTGTCATCGTAGTATATCATTAGAGCGAAATGGATTCACTTCAATCTGTCAGTATAGCATTAGATGTAGAAATATGAATTCACTTTAATCTGACACCAAAGGAATTTCTCAAAGTGAGTCTGGCATCATAGTATAGCATTAGAGCGAAATGGATTCACTTCAATCTGTCAGTTTCCGATCCAGCCGGCTGACATCGACAGATGCCACCGTGTTGGTCGCCTCGCTCAACCGCGTGACAACCAAGAGCCGAGACCTCGGCAGATTCTCGTCAAGTTTATCAGTTATCAAAAGCGAAGTTCTATAATATCGAATAGGCGTCAGTTGAGTGGTACCGGTTTCTCAGTGCAAGAAGATCTCACGCGTAAGCGTCACTTGTTTTTCCGGGAAATGTGTGGAAGAGTGGGTTTCAAGAACGTCTGGAGTCGTGATGGCGTGTTTTTGGAGAGACAACAACAGAGTCTTCTCTGAGTTCTCTAATGGCCCTAATAATAATGCGAATTCGGATCAGCTCGGTGATAGTCATATGTAAGGTACCGTACGTAGTTTCATTGCCTACCAAGCACTGATAATTATTACTTGGTGAGTTTATCATTGAAATGATTTTTCTTCTTATAATTATTATTATTATTTATTTTTTCTCACTATTGTTTATTTTCCTTTCGATATTTATTTATTTCCATGAAGCTAATTTTCGACGAGTAATCAATAGAAGCCATATATTTTCCATACTTATGAACTTGATTTCACTGTTCTTTAATCTAACTCTGACAGTACTTTTGAATATGATTATTGCAATGTTAATTTTTATTTTTTTCCGCTTCTCTGTGAACATGTATCCTTGTAATCTCAATATTCATTGAATTATGATCTCAATTAGAAGAATGATTGTAGTTTGATCATTATGATGATTATTATGATTGGTCATTATAGAATTTTTTTTTCATGATTACTTGGTGAGTTCATCATGGAAATGATTTATTCTTAATATTTTATTGAGATTAATATTTTATACGATTATTTTATTTTATAAGAATATTTTTTTTTTTATTGGATTACTTGATTGATCTCACGCATCCTGTAATATTTAATAAATTTGCTCTGTTTAAGATTACTTAAGCCCACTGTTGTTCAGTAGTTATCTCACATCAAAGGGGGCTCAATTACGATGTCGCCTACAATTAAATTGAGATTATCATTTAAATTTTTAATTTACCTTCCCAACTATTTGAAATAAATATTGATCTTTACTTGATTGATTTCACGCATTCTGTAATTTTTAATAAATTGCTCTGTTTAAGATTTCTTAAGACCATTGTCAGGGTACACTGTGATTTCATATATCTTCCTATAATAATATATTAATACATTACTAGTACATTACATTTCATACTAATGGATGTGAGCGTATCTGAGTTAGCACGACTGCTGGATGGTCACTCGTCTTCTCTCAGGTTCTGTCATATCAATGCTGAATCTTTACCTGGTCATTTCGATGATTTCAGCGAGACATTTTCCACTATTTTGAATTTTGATATAATAGGTGTTAGTGAATCCTGGCTTAAACCATCACTGGATTCCTGTTCTTTCAGCATTCCGGAGTATTGCGTTTTTCGTAATGATAGAGTCGGGAGGGACAGAGGTGGTGTTGCCGTGTATGTTCGCTCCTCTTTGTCACCCAAACATGTGTTATCTTCTCCTCAACCCTACTCCAACTCTCCGGAGTTTATCTTCATAGAGATCACAGCTTGTGAAGACAAAATTCTTGTAGGGATTGTATACCGGCCACCCAAAGCAGGTCGACTGTCACTCCTTGAGCACTCTCTGTTGCAGATAATGCATAGCTATCAACATATTGTCTTACTTGGTGATTTCAACTCTAATCTATTGAGAGATAGCTTCAAAAGGAGGCAACTTGTGACACTCTTTGATTCTATCAACTTCCACATTGTAAATAATGTTGACCCGACTTACCACTTACCCATTCACATACTTTACTAGATCTAGCGGTGGTGAGTGATAAAGATTATGTTTCTTCTTTTGGACAGATACCTATGCCTTGCTTCTCCATGCATGATATGATTATTTAGTCTACAACTTGAAATGTGATGAGTTGTCTGCAGTGAGCTATTTATATAGAGACTTCAAACATTTCAATGATGATAGATGTCTTGAGGATGCTATCAACATGCCATGGCACACTATAGGTTTCATTGATGACATCAATGATAAGGTTGCAGTATTCAATAATATGATTCACAGCATTTTTGATAGGCATGCCCTGTGCGTACTGCGCATCCTAAGCGGAAACCAGTGCCCTGGATGAATGAAGAGATACTGATTGCCAGACGTGAGCGTGATAAAGCCAGAAGAGTATTTAAAAGGACCAGCAGCCAGATAGACTTTGAGGTCTTTAAAACTTGGAGAAATCGTGTGAAATCTATGAGTCGCAATGCAAAACTTCGCTTCTATCACAGGCAGTTTAATCAAAATAATTCAACATCTACTCTGTGGGATAATGTCAGAAGACTAGGAGCGCATAAAGCCAGATCTAATACTAGAATCAATATACCTCTTAATGAACTGAACGATTTCTTCACTCTCAGTTCAAATCAGCCAGATGCATCCAACGCACCACTGGCTTCAGACCATCTTATCATGCAGTTCAATCATAACTTGCCGGCAGAGAAATTCTATTTCTCACATGTTACTCCATCTATGGTGTCAAAGATAATATGTTCTTGCTCAAAAAACTCTAAAGGAATTGACAATATCCCAAGCTTATTTTATAAAAAATTGTTACCAGTTATTTTACCTTCTATCACTCACATATTCAATGTCTCTCCTCAGACAGGAAAATTTCCTGATCTCTGGAAATGCTCCATGGTGAAACCCATTCCTAAATCGACTAATCCAATCGCTCCTGCAGACTGCAGGCCCATCCATATTCTGTGTTCCATATCTAAGGCACTGGAGAGAATTGTGCGTGTAAGTCAATATCTTTCAAGTTTTGACTTCTTTTCGAATTTCCAGTCTGGCTTCCGCCCAAATCATAGCACATGTACTGCTCTCTTGCGCATAACAGATGACATACGTGCAGCTATGGATAAAAGATTACTCACGTTACTTATTCAGTTCGACTTGAGCAAGGCATTTGATAATGTTTCTCATGCCTTGCTAATTCATAAGCTGAAGTATCATTGCCACTTCTCCGATTCTGCAGTAGCATGGTTCTCCTCATATTTGTCCAACAGATTTCAGGCAGTATTTGGTAGCTGTGGTGATTCCTCTAATTGGAGACCAGTTTTGAGAGGTGTTCCTCAGGGCTCTGTGTTGGGACCCCTTCTCTTCTCTGTTTTCATCAATAATGTTTCCTCTGTTTTCTCAAACTGTTCTTATCACCTATTTGCTGATGATCTTATGATCTACGCTCACTGTTCAAAAGAAAGAATTTCAGAAGCAGTTCAGTCCATGAACCAGAATATTGAGTCACTCCTGCAGTGGACTGATGCCCATCAGCTGATCCTCAATGCACAAAAGACGAAAAGCATCATTCTTGGCTTCCCAACTCTTCTGAGCAGATTTGATCAGGAAAGACTCCCGGCTATCACTGTTGCAGGAAATGTTGTTCCCTACCTGAAGAGTGTGCGAACTCTTGGACTGTATCTAGACCAGAGTCTTAGCTGGAAGGAGCAGACCACTCATGTATGTAACAGAGTGTTTGCAGGCATGCACCAGCTCAAACGTCTGAAACATTTCCTGCCTCAAAGCACACGTATCCTATTGGTCAGATCATTAATAATACCCTTTCTTGATTATTGCTCAACCGTATACGTTGACCTGACAGATGAATTGAATGGTAGGATGCAGAGATCCCTCAATTATGCAATAAGATACATCTACAATGCCAGGCGGGATGAGCATATAACGCCTTACTTTATGCAACTGGAATGGCTGAAAATCAAGAATCGAAGGAAATATTTCCTCCTGATTCTGGTATATAAAATAATTGTGAAAAATGAAGGACCATGCTATCTGCGTAACTCATTCACTTTGTTATCATCCGTTCATACTGCTCGTCAAACCAGGTCACATCAGTTCACTCTTCAAATTCCTCATCACCGTACATCCATATTCAATTCGTCTTTCATCACAACAGCAAGCAGAGAGTGGAACGCCCTTCCAACTCACATTGTGTTTTCCACGTCTCTCTCCCTGTTTAAGAAAAGATTGCACGCTCATTTGCTTATGATTGATGAGTGACTAGTCCTTTAACGATTATCAGTTTTACATTGATCCATACCATATGAATATTAAAAATTGTCTTCTACATCCATTTATAAATAGTTTATATTATTTAACACACTTCATTATAACATGTATTACTTTGATTATTTTTGGTTTGATAGTATAGCCCTTTATTTTTCTCCACTGTTTAATAACAGTTCAAATTTTTTTTTTTTTTCAAGGAAATATCAATGCAAGTTTTATTCTCTTTCTATCTACTAATTTGCTGAAAATGTATTTACTTTGTTTTTCTGTTTTAATTTTCATTCTGCTGGTATTGATTGAGTGATGGAATCTGTTATTGCTTGTTGTTAATGCTGCAGTAATTATTTTCTAGTTTTTTATTGTAGTTTAATATTCTTCATTTCATTATAATTAGTATTAATTATAATTAATATTTTATTGTAATCTCATTACCTATTTAATTCTAAGTTCTTAGAATATTTATCTTTAGTTTTTACATTCTATTATTTTTGTGATGTTATGTTTTGTTATAATGTGCAATGGGTCTTACTAGACCTAGCACTCAATAAAAATCAATCAATCAAAAAAAATCAATCAATCAATCAGTATAGCATTAGATGTAGAAATATGGATTCACTTCAATCTGTCAGTATAGCATTAGATGTAGAAATATGGATTCACTTTAATTTGACAGTAGAGAATTTTTCCTCTCAAAGAGATTTTTTTCCCCACATCTTTAGGTTTCACCTCAATCTGTCAGTATAGCATTAGATGTAGAAATATGGATTCACTTCAATCTGTCAGTATAGAGAGGGAATTTTTCCTCCTAAAAGGGAAATTTTTTTTCCCTCACCTGGGGAAGGAGAGAGAGAGAAAGATATATCTCTCTCTTTTCATCCCCCTCACCTCCACTGGGCAGGGGGAAGGGGAAATCTATTTTTAGAAAGAGAGAGAAAGATACATATCTCTCTCTCTCTATCCCCCTCACCTCCACTGGGCAAGGGGAAGGGGAAATCTATTTTTAGAAAGAGAGAGAAAGATATATCTCTCTCTCTTTTCATCCCCCTCACCTCCACTTAGCAGGGGGAAGGGGAAATCTATTTTTAGAACACCCCCCACCCTACAGGCGGGGGGAAGGGGAGGAGGGATGGACGAGGGGGGAGAGGGGGGAGGGGATTTCGAGCAAAAAAGTGGCTTCAAAGTATCAACCTCCCTCTACTAACATCCCCCGAAGCCTGTTACTTGTGCACATATCAGTTACTCATTCAGTTACATAAATATTAGTTACAGTTATTATATATTCTAGTTGTTAGTCACATACAAACAAGTGAGTCATATGTTTGAGAACCCTTCAATAAATTGGAGACTCTTGTAGATATAATACTGTAACCATCAGGATAAGTTATTGGGCAAGTACCCTACCTTTTGACGTACAACTGAATTTCAACCCCTCATAAGGGGGTGACTTAGGGGTTGTAACTCCAATATTTTAAATGTTAACACCCATTGTGTGGTACATAATTTTCAAGGTCATTATAATACAAGAAAGATAACATCAATAAAAATGTTCTATGATACTTTTATCAAAAATGGAGGGTGATTGAAGTTTGATTAAAAAAATAATAATTGATGTATTTTAATCAGCTGCCATTTGGATAAAAGTATCATAGAACATTTTTATTAAGGTCATCTTTCTCGTTTTGAGAAGGCATTTAAAATGATGTATCACACAGTGGGTGTTAACATTAAAAATATGCGAGTTACAACCCCTAAGTCACCCCCTTATGAGGGGTTGAAATTCAGTTGTACGTCAAAAGGTAGGGTACTTGCCAATAACTTATCCTGATGGTTACAGTATCATATCTAAAGAGTCTCCAATTATTGAAGGGTTCCCATACATATGACTCACTCTTTATATTCAGTTACTTATTCAGACTTATTATATTATTAATCGTTCTGTTTCCAATTTTCTTTCTACTGATTCACAAAATCTTAATTAGACTGTCACAAAGTAAAATTGTGACGGAAAATATTGTTAAATAATTAATAATATTGAAGAAAGACGCTCGGCTATCAGCAACGCTAGCCCGACCGCGGAGATAAGGAAGGTACCGATGACGCACCATCTTCCGCGCATCGAGACAATTTACACCGCCTCTGGCGGCGGCACAACTCCATCCCCTCCACTTTGGGGGAGTATTTAAACGCCGGACGAGCCCCAGTCCACAGCATTCCGCTCACAACCTTCCTGCTCCTTGTACAGCGGCCCGTTGGCTGCCGTACGTCCCCGACCTCCTGCCCTGGTACAGCGGCCCGTTGGCTGCCATACGTCCCTAACCTTCCATCTCCCTAGGGCACAGCGGACGTTGTCTGCCGTCCCTGTCCTCCCATCTACCTAGGGCACAGCGGACCGTTGTCTGCCGTCCCTGTCCTCCCATCTCCCTAGGGCACAGTGGACCGTTGTCTGCCGTCCCTGTCCTCCCATTTCCCCGGGCACAGCGGACCGTTGTCTGCCATCCCTGACCTCCCATCTCTCTAGGGCACAGCGGAACGTTGTCTGCCGTCCCTGTCTCCCATTTCCCCAGGGCACAGCGGACCGTTGTCTGCCGTCCCTGACCTTCCATTCCCCCAGGGCACAGCGACCGTTGTCTGCCGTCCCTGTCCTCCCATCTCCCTAGGGCACAGCGACCGTTGTCTGCCGTCCCTGTCCTCCCATTTCCCCAGGGCACAGCGGACCGTTGTCTGCCGTCCCTGACCTTCCATTCCCCCAGGGCACAACGGACCGTTGTCTGCCGTCCCTGTCCTCCATCTCCCTAGGGCACAGCGGACCGTTGTCTGCCGTCCCTGTCCTCCCATTTCCCCAGGGCACAGCGGACCGTTGTCTGCCGTCCCTATTCTTCCTTCTCCCCAGGGCACAGCGGACCGTTGTCTGCCGTCCCTATTCTTCCTTCTCCCCAGGGCACAGCGGACCGTTGTCTGCCATCCCTATTCTTCCTTCTCCCCAGGGCACAGCGGACCGTTGTCTGCCGTCCCTATTCTTCCTTCTCCCCAGGCACAGCGGACCGTTGTCTGCCATCCCTATTCTTCCTTCTCCCCAGGGCACAGCGGACCGTTGTCTGCCGTCCCTATCCTGTCTGTCCTTCCTTTTCCTACTTCACTGGAGCGGAACCGAGGCCGTAAGGCCGATACAAAATTACATCAAAGTGGTGTCATCAGAGAAGAGAGCGACCTTCACGCCATCAGAAGCACCAGGAGGTGCTGTTCACGCCAGCTGAGGCACAAAGAAGAAGGAAGAGGAACTTCGACTTGCCTCCTTTCCCCGCCCACATTACGACTGAGCGAAGTCATCCAGGAGCAACACCTGGGTATCAATCACCCACCTCTGAAGCTACTCAGGGTGTACGTGATAAGACTAATTTACTTATTCAGACTTATTATATTATTAATCGTTCTGTTTTCAATTTTCTTTCTACTGATTCACAAAATCTTAATTCTTATAGTGCCGCGGTACGAAAATGTCCAAACTAGTGTCGTAGAACTCGAAATTCTGTAAATTTAGAATACGCACGGGAAAACCAGCAGTAAGGAGATGTACCATTCAATTCCAGCGAGAATTATTCAACTATAACTCGGCAATCGAGTACAGTTCACTGTTAATTGTTGCTATGGCTCAATGAACATTATGTGCCAGGACTGTGGAACATATAAGTTTAAAAATGAAGCACCCGGATTGTGTTGCGCGGTAAGTCAAATTGATTCCATTGACTCCACCACCAGAACCACTTCATTCATTGGTTTCCGGGAATGGAGCAGACTCCAATCATTTTTTTTAATATCCTCTTCAGGTGTGCATCCAGCTAAAGTTTGTAATGAGATGCATTAACTATTTTGGCGGTACAAAGTTCGCCAGGCCAGCTAGTTTATAATAGATTTACTATAATAATTTTCTATTTATTATCACATTAAGTATGTCTTCATACTCAATTTCATTTTTTGTCATACAGTAGTCTGCCTATATGATAGCTCATACTGATTTCATTTTTTTTTGCTGTCATAAAGTCGTCTGCCTATAATATGATTAAAGTAGGATTGAATTACAGGTGTGACCCGCGATTTATGTGTAGTGTAAATGAATGAGACACTGAGCTAAATAACTTAGTAAAAAACTTCATTATTTTTTATTTCACTCTCACGGCTTGATGTGGCATAGTATACGGTACAGAAAATAGAGAACCTATTCTTCTCTATGGTTATGAGAAATGGCAACATGTACATTTCTTATAAAACAAAACAATAACTTTTCCCACGCCAGAGTCAACATGGTGCAATGGTTGACTGTGATATACTTGAGTTGAACTTGAATTGATAATGAGTTACTAAAAGTTAATCTAATATCATACTGAAAGCATCATTGATGTGATATCAGGTAATTATATCCACATTAATAGTATTTTCATAGTCCATATATAGTAATTTTCTATTTATCTTTTGTAATACATGATTTTTTCCAGATAATTAATCTAATTTTACGAGTCAAAATAATTTTACTAGATTAGAAAATGAACAAATATTTTAATTTATTATTTTGACTGACTGACTGACTCACTCACTCAATCGCAGAATTAAAAATCTACCGGACCAAAAACGTTCAAATTTGGTAGGTATGTTCAGTTGGCCCTTTAGAGGCGCACTAAGAAATCTTTGTCAATATTTAACTCTAAGGGTTGTTTTTAAGGGTTTAAAGTTCGTCTTTTAGCATGTATATTCTTCTTATTCTTTTAATTATAATTGAAAAATGTCCATACCATATGTTAATATAGAACTATAATCTAGAAAGAGTACCTCTTTGGAACAGTTGTTAACTGGTAACTAAATTAATAGTTTTGTCAGGTTGGCAATAAGTTGAGTTGACTAAGTTAGGTTGGCGCCAAATTGAAGATTGAAATGCATTTATCGCGGAAAAATTGATTGGGCACTGCTACTTCAATCAGAGCTATTCCTGGGAACATTATATTACTAGCCGTCAGGCTCGCTTCGCTCGCCATATCCGTTTAGCCAGACGTTTGGTCTGGACCTCCGACTGGATCGTCCTACAAATGAAAAATGCAGGCGAGCGAAGCGAGCCTGCTGATCTCATCCTTGGACGATCCAGGAGGCGGAGCCCCCTGGCTAGACGAATATGGCGAGCGAAGCGAGCCTGATGGCTAGTGATTTAATAGAATCAACAGTTTGCAATTGAAATAATAACATTTTCTCGAATTTTGAGTTTATTTTAAATTTTAGGTGAAAATGACACTGAACATCGATTGTAGAGATTTTCATGCTCAATCTTTTCCATTTGGAATTTTTTGTTTGAATTGTATCTGAAGCCTGATAATTGGAAATCTAAAATCAAAATTTACCTAGATGAGGCGGAGCTCCTGAAATTTTTACAGATATGTGACTTGTGGCAGTTCATAGAGCTTAACAATGACTATTTAAAGTATGAATTTAATCAAAATCGTTGGAGCCATTTTCGAGAAAATCGCGAAAAACCTTGTTTTTGACAACATTTTCGCCATTTTAGCCGCCATCTTGAATTGCATTTGATCGAAATTGTTCGTGTCGGATCCTTATAGGGGAAGGACCTTAAGTTCCAAATTTCAAGTCATTCCGTTGATTGGGAGATGAGATATCGTGTACACAGACGCACATACACTCATACACACACACACACACACACATACAGACCAATACTCAAAAAACACTTTTCTGGACTCAGGGGACCTCGAAACGTATAGAAATTTACAAATTAGGGTACCTTAATTTTTTTCGGAAAGCAATACTTTCCTCACCTAAGGTAATAGGGCAAGGAAAGTAATATATAGTGCCGGTTCCACAAAAGCGGGTTAAATTTTAATCGTGATTAATTCCACGAGAAACAATCAGAGAAGCAGTCTTATCAAAAAGGCCTTCTCTGATTGGTTATCTTGAAATAATTTACGCTTAAAATTTAACTGGCTTTTGTGCAACCGGGCCATAGTGCCGGTGAATATAGTGAATTATACTATTATTAATTTATTCCTGTTCAATTTTGCTGTTGTTTAGATATGAAATTCTTCTTTCACATATTTTTGTTTACTGCTTTTGTTTCCAAAGTTTAATTTATCTTCATATTAGAATTTATATCAACATATTTATGATTTGTTTATATTTAGGCTATTCTTTTGCTGAGCGTTTAATATATATTTTTGATAAAATTATACAACCCAAAAATAAATCATAGCCTAAAGAAGATATATGCATATAGTACTGTATAAACATAGAACATTCAATATTGTTTTGTTTATTTATTCATATGAACTTGAAAATGGCCAAAGGTTGAAACTGGTTGATCTTTTTCATTTTTTAAAAAATACTTCATGATCTTATATTGTGGGCTACAGATACGGTAATATGACTAAGTTGGTTACGGTTTTTCTCAACAGGATGAACATGTCGTAAGTAGGTATAACGTGTGATAAGTTAGACAATATTTATTGACAAATAAAAATGATAAGATTGGTGCATATAGGAATATAAGTTGGCTTGCGCATATTGAAAGCCTTTTTTGGCTTATATAAGTTATGTATTCAAAATTTAAAGCGTTATTGATACGGTAAGGCCATGCATACACACTGTTTTTCAACTATATTTTTACAAACTTGTCAAAAACAGTTGTAGGTAGGTATCGTTTTTTCCACACATTGTCAATAAGCCTATTGCAAAACAGTTGCGTGTGCAACTGATTTGCAATGGTATTTGTATAACTGAGTCACACATGTGCGCTCTGGGCCTAAGGTAGGCCTATATGGTACAGTAGCTATATTATAATATACCTACCATACTGTTAAAATCGCATTGTGACCAAAAACTCGCTACGCTTATGTTTAACCATTCTAATGATACTGTGTATTATATATGGGGATGGGATTGAAGCTGATATTTTTCTAAAATAAACAGAAAGTGCGTTTGACTTGGCTTGACACACCAAAGCACAATTATTTTTGCATGTAATCATATAATATATACATACATATATATATATATTAAAACAGGAGACATAAGACATAAATAAGTAATATTCTGTTGAAAATTTAATCCAATAAGTTGCTCATCAAGAGTTCGCAAGAATATTAACGTTTTGTTTTATACCTACTTCATATTTTGAAAGCAAACAAGTTATAAGGCTAAGACACATATTAATTTAAAATCCATATCAATAATGTTACTGTTATTAGCAAATGCAGTGTGATAAGCAAGTCTGAAGTGCAACACATTAGCATAATCTATTGATGAATGTTTATAATTGAGTATTAACAACATGATCAGAAAGATAGGCCAACTAGATTCATTTCAATTTTCTCTATTTAAAGATTTTTCTAGATTCTATTTTAAGTATTTTTGAAAATAGTTATTATTATTGCTTTGGATTCTTGTGAAAAGTCTCAGTTTGTCATCTTGAATAATTTACCGTAGGCTACACTATCAATTTCCATTTTGTTGTTGGTTGGTCAAGAATATAGAATGAAAAAATAATAAAAAGGTTTTCAGAATAATAATTATAATAAACATGAAAAAGGTCACCGCTCTTTCTGCTTTGGAAAACGAAAAAAGGTCATCTTTGAATCCTTTTTTGAATTTTGCGTACAACCTAGTGCTGAGCACCAACGTGCTCCTAATTTTGTCATATTTCAATAATACTATTACAACATAGAATAGAATTAAATCAAATTTAATATTTTTTGTAATAGTATACTGTATAATGATTATTAATATTCAATGATTGGAAAAACATTAATCAACTCTGATGCAAGCTACATTTTGACAACACAAGGCGACATTATTATTTATATTTGAACATCTGATGTAATATCAAGAGTGATCAAGATTATAGACCGAAATGCCGAAGAACTGCTAAATCAATGCCACTCTAGAAGGCAATGCGGCGCTTCCTAACAAGATGGCGGATTTTGGCGTCAGGGTATAGCCAAGTTTCCGTACTGTATGTATACTGTGATGAGACAGGACCACACCACAGAATAGATACAAAATGGAAACTACCAATTAAGTCTCAGATGGAATAGACACGCCCCATACTGAAAGTCAATGAAGCCAACATTTACTGCCATATCGCCCCATCGTGACGTCAACATTGTAAGCAAGATAAAGTACGCAATAGTTATTTGTATACAGTATCTAGAGTGAAAAGTACGACTTTTTCTCCCTGAGGGAAAAAGTTTGAAGCCCGAGGCGAAGCCGAGGGCAACAATTTTCCTGAGGGAGAAAAAGTATTTTTCGCTCGTGATGTACACAACATTTTTCCTCCATCTACATTTTTTTATAGAAACTGCAAATTCTAATAACTTACGTATTGGTGACAATGTTTCCTAACAACATAACCTAAATCTAAAACCTAAAAACCGGTCGTCTGATAGGCACTGCTGATTGCGCTATCTATCGGCCAAGTGTAACAATTATATCAGCTGGGCTACCAAAAATGGCTGACTCCAGATCACGCGGTTCAGATTTGAATTGCAGAATGCAGATCAAAAATATTTGTTGGCTGGTAATTTGAATAGAATAAAATATTTTTAAAATTGTATAAATTTTTATCGTCCACTAATATTAATAATATAATATCATACAAACATATATTTCATGAGTTGATCAATTTCTGGTTGTGGTATTGAATTCAGTTGACTCAATGACAGACACCTCTATTACACTTTCTCATCTGAGCTTAGACCTTCTAACCTATTACCATGTAAGTTTTTAAAATAGAGATGCTTCCCATGTTATTTAAATGGAGTCACTTTTACTCCCTAGGGAGTTTTTCTGTTTTTTACCACCTAGAGCGAAAAAGTGACACTTTAGTATTATGTTTCAGGGAGTAAAGTAAGTACTTTAAATAGTAGGTGGAGGAAATAGTATATTTCGCACCTAGGGCCGAAAATGAGATATTTCCGGCTCGAAATCGGTTTTTAAGAAAAGATTGAGAGCCGGAAATACATTTTTGCCCATGGTGCGAACGCTATTTTTCGCCACACCCAAAAAAAACTTCCCAATATATAAGAAATTAAAAAATAAATAAAATTCAAACAGCCTATTTTGATAGTTTGAATCTTGGTTATGACAACTTTTACTGTCAATTAATTTCAATATTACTAATTAATAATTTACAATAATGACCATATTTTTATACTATTAATATTAGGCGCGAGCTTTGCGCCCGGTGCAATATCATGGATAGATGGATGAATAGAATTTTCATTACTATTTTGAAATAATGTGATGAAAAAATTAATATAATTGCATATTTCACAGTTTTGTCTCAAAATATATCTAAAAAATTGATTGAAATATAAATTACGGTAACTAATATAAAAAATAGGTATTAAAAGTCGAAATTCATCGACAAAAAAAAAAGTCATTGACTGAGATTCGAACCTAGATCATGTTTGTTATTCACTGAGCTTTGAGTTCTGACTGATGTACGCCCTTACGCTCTCGGCTATTCCGTACTGTTGAACGTTGAGGCCTGACTGATAACCCTTAGCATACACGTAATACTGTAATACTAGACTTCTAAAAAAGTTTACTTCACTCCTAAAAAGCGTACCGTACAACAGACTTTGGCTCATGACTTATATTATTAAAATTAATATTATTATCTGTCTCACAATAAAATTTTCACTCTGAATTAAGTCAGATAACGTAGGCTATGTAGGCTACTATAATAATAGAGTATAGTGCAAATTTGAAGCCGGTTTGCTGGCATTTTCACAACAAAATATTGCTCTGAAAATAGTTAAATCATAGAGAAAACATTCGAAGATTCAATCTTGAGTGGGCCTAATGTTTTCTCTATATGGTTTAATATTGAAGAAAAATTATCTAAAAGTTTTAATAATGAATTACGGAAAAATTACTAGGAATTTTTCAGTCAAGGCTGAGTTTCACCAGTAGGCTTACCTTAAACTTCAGATCTGTGCTGTATTTGCTATTATTATTGTTGATTGTATTGCATTAAGAAGTGGAATTCGATAATAAAAAAGAAACAATATATTATTACTCTACCTCACTTTTAATATTGATACAATTATTGTACTTTGAATTCAATTCGATTCTTCACTTTCAAATACAGTACTTGCGATACATACCTTTCTGACAATGGACAATGTAGCCAACATTATATTGTTCAGGCTATGGAGATATATCATCGTATTCTATTGTTTGATATCAAAAACACAATAATAAATATTAAATTATGAACAGTAATTTATAAAATATATTATTATAGACATAATACCGCGATTCACGATACATAATTATATAGATTATTACAGTCATTATGAGATTATCTCTCTATGATTTTTGTGAGATCGGACACGATCAGCTGTTATTCAAGGTCATTTTACAGCCCTAGGGCCGTAAAGTTTTACCGGCCTGGTCGGAAAACAATCACTTTCGGCCTCCATATGACGCACGTAAACCAGCTCATTACATCCAAGTGTGGCGAAAAAATACTTTATTTTGCTCAATAAAGTACTATATAATAAGGTACAAGGAAATCAAAACATTTCAGGTTAGTAGAGTGGCGGAGACTGTCAGATTTAAACTAAAATATTGGCTACATTTTTTCAGTGCATGTGATGCATCTGAGTTCAAGAATTTGTATAGAGTGGTTTCATAATTTACTCTCTATCCCTGCCTCTTCAGCATTTGTGGAAAGGGTTTTTTTTTCGGTGATGACGAATTATAAGTGGAGAGATGAGAGGAGCAAATCATCTTTGAATCTCATAACAAATGATGAACTTATGATTTATTTCAATTTGAGTGTTGGTTGCAAAGATGCTTTGCAACTCTTCACCAGTAACAATTATTCATTGATGATGGCCAAAAGCAATAAGAAATATGTTTTCAAGAATAACCATATGATTTTTTTTAAATTTAAAATTCATTATCAAACTCATTTTGTATTCCATTATATTCATGTATTGTATTTTGAATTAACATTCAAAATTACTTCATTTGCATGGGCTACTTATAAAAGTTATTAAAAACATTAAGCACCCTTTATTTTTTCAGGAGCACATTCAAGCTCTAAAATCAAAGAAATACTACTCATCCAATAATCAGCCTTGTGGAGCTGAACTTGATAGGAGAAAACCATAAATAATTATATTGATATGATTGCTAATATGAAGATTTTAAACGTTGAAAGCAAAAGCAGTAAATTAAATTAATGTAAAAGAAGATTTCATATCTACACTACAGCAAAATTAAATAGTAATAAACTAATAAATATCATTATTCGATTCAGAAAATCCCATTTTTGATAAAATTATGCAAACCAAGAAATATAACATACCCTAATATGGAAGATAGTCTTATGTGTACATATATTGGTATACTTTTTATTTATTTATTCATTTATCATTTGAACTTGAAAATGGCTAAAATAAGCTGAAACCGGTCGTTCTTTTAAAATATTTCATATAAATAAAGGGTGCTTTATGTTTTTAATAAATCATTTCAAATTGTATTTTGAGAAGTACACATATCTTTGGCCAGAGGGGTGCCATTTTTTGCATTAAATTTCTCAATCTTGTATACGGTACCTCAAATTATTTTTCAATAGCCTAGAGATGATTAAATCGTTGAAGAGTTACAATATTGTTCTATTGGCTGAGCCTGGCTGGGCTGGAGCGGAGACAACAAATATAGCTTATTGAAGCTTATGCTTATCCTTTATCTATGGTTGGACGGATCAAATAACCAACTGTATTGATCTTTCGTCTGTCCGCTAGGCGGAACTACGCCGACCATTGCTGGGTGGAAGATGTTACTGCGACCGCTCGCATTCCCACCAACGCTGCTATTATTTGCTGTCTCAGCGCCTAGTCCGAGTCAGACAAGCATCCAGCCTGCACTTCGGAGCTAGCTTAAGAGAGTGGTTCTGTGTGACAGTCGATAACATATTAGAGTTGCGAGTGTTATAATATTATGTGAGTCTACATTCCGGCCAAAAGTGTTTATATTTTTCTTAGTACCTATATTATATACACATACCTGGAGTATATGTGTGCAAAGGTATAGAGAGGTCAAGGTGAAAAGATTTCCTCTCCTAAAAAGCTCGGCCTTTTGAATGACAGCTCTCTTTTGCACTCTGAAGACCTTATTTTCAGCTGCAGATGCTGAGTTCCCGGACAACTATGCTATAGCCTACTTCAGGAATGCGAAAAAATATCCATATAATATACAATTTGTTGAATGAGAATTGATATTGTAAAATTTTTCCATAATTGAAAAAACATAGTTTTTGGATGTGACAAAAATAAAACTTTGTTGTTGAAACTTATTGTTCGTCTAAGCACTCGCAGTGAGAAGCAAGCAGAGCTCAGCTTTTTACATACCTAGTCTATCAGTGTGCTCCACCCATTTCAAGTTTCTGTCGAGCAGCACACCCAGGAACTCCACACAAAACTAACCATCTGTAGGATACTGTAACTGATTGTGATTCAGGTTAATGCTATACTTTGTGTGGACTGCATATGGATCTGAAGGACATCAATGTTGTCTTTTGTTTGAGATTCATTGACAGCACATTGACTGAAAACCTAGACTATTTGTCAATTTTAGTTTAGAATTTTTCAAGAAATAACTTTAATATTGGCATCTGAGATCATGAATGAAGTATCATCTGTATATTGAAAAACTGCTCTATTATTTGAGCAAGGTACTATGATTTTATGAACAACATTGGACCCAAAATCAATTTCTGAGGAATACCAGGATTTATAGAAGCCCACTTCGACCTGGAAATGTTTAGGCCCAAGGAAACTTGTGTGGATTCATTGCCGCCTGTCAATCGTCATAGGTAAGATTTGAACTATGCCAAAGAGCCCCAGATACCATAATTTTCCATTTTTTTAATGAGAATATCATTTATGGAAGGCCTTTTATCAGACAATCAAAGGCCTTTGATAAATCGCACACTTAGCCACACACAGATTTTGAGGAGTCAAGCGTCAAAAACAATCTATAAATTTTGTAACAACAAATTATCTGTGCTCAGCCCCTTGATAAAGCCAAAGTGTGTCTTGCTTAATATTCCATTTCTCAACTGGAAATGTAGAATTTGCTTCCTTCTCAAAAAGTTTAGAGAATGCTGATAGGATTGGTATTGGCCTGGTAGATAATTGCTGAAATTTCCCCTCTATAATCTTTTACTTTTTGTGTACGGTAGTTGAAAAGTTGATATTGTGGTAATTATACATATTGAAAGAAAAAGACTAAGAAATTGTCAAAAAACCACAGATTTATTGATACTTAGAAAGAACGGTTTCGGTTATTACACCATTGTCAATCTCTGTTTATCAGAGATAGTGAAAAAGACTAAGAAATTGTCAAAAAACTACAGATTTATTGATACTTAGAAAGACCGGTTTCGGTCTACCGAATCAATTACACGTGTAAACGTAAATATGCTGAACTTTTACTAAGTATCAATAAATCTGTAGTTTTTTTGACAATTTCTTAGTCTTTTTCATTCAATCTATAATCTTTTTAGAAAACCGGCTTTTGACCAAGGGGAAGTTCATCATTTGCGCCCAGACTAAGCTATGAGTACGACGGTATTAAATTTTACCATTTTCTCTTAGTATTAAAATAAATTTTCAGTACCGTAAATTGAAATAATCTACCAAAGACTATTTCAGTACTCACCGTTTCCCTTATTGCTTTCTATAGTATTACCAAACATTTCCGGACAAAAGTACGGTACCGTACATAGAAATAGTAATACCTACTGTAAATTGTAAATATTTAACTGGAGAAACATTATTTTGAATTCTCCGCTGAGTGATCTTGATAAGTTGTCGATATCAAGTATCGATACTGAACTGATATATCGATAAGTTCAGCATATTTACGTTTACACGTGTAATTCCTGCTGTTGGAGTTAATTATTTACAGATTCTAAACAATTTAACTTCAATGGATGTCAATTAAAAGAATTGACGATTAATAATATTATATGACAATGGTAAGTAATCAACGCAAACACTTTTCACTGTTTTTATTTGATAAATGGTTTTTTGTAGTTCTTTATTTGAGGTTATGTTTCATTGGTACCGCTTTTGATGCGAATAAATTTTTTATGAAATGTATTATGTTTTATATTTTAAAAGTTTTTCCTTTCCTATTAAATTGTATTTAAATTAAGTTATACCATTTGAGATTGTTTACTTCAACTTGGGAAGTCATTCAGAGATGATGAAACTTATTCTCATTTGGTGTAACTTGCAACTAAGAAGATTATTTTTAATGTTTTCTTAAAAACAGAATCGTTAAAAACCTTTTTATATAAATATTCATTTTTTGAGCTATAAAACGGGGCTAACTGGCGTGGTCATAATGCCTAAATTCAAGTTAGAAATTATAATATAAAGTATACATCAATATCAATGAATCAATGCTAAACTGTGTGTTTATTCAGTAGCATAAATCAATCAAATTTAATTACTTAGACAAAAGAGACTATTATCATTCTATAAAGCGTATTATTATTATAGCAATCTACTCTTATAAAGATTCAAACTCATAATTTTTGGTAGACTACTTTTTCAATTTAGGCCTACTTCAAGCTCACTTGTGAACCAACTAAATCAACTAAAACTTGCCTCTGTTCACTCTAAGGTTATCTTGCATCTTGATTTTGAGCTATTTTAAGTTATTCTAAATCAAAAAGTTTTTATTTCCGTGAACAAATACATGTCAAAGTCATCAGGTCAACTTTGTAGGCCTACTGAATACCGGTACCGGTACTTTACCAAGACCAGCGGATACGGATATGTTGTGTCAAAAAATATATAAGGATAAACTTTTCTTGAAGTAAGTGATGACTATAAACTTGACTTTTCAAGATGGCATGGTCACTGTGAGTTTGAAGAACTCATGTAACCCTTAGAAAGGGTTTTCTTTAAGCTCGAACTTTGCCTTGAATGCCTGGATACTCAAGGCTGTTAACTGTCTAGGTAGCTTTTTGAACATCTTGAGAGCCACAGTAGGAAACGAGTCTCTTGTTCTATTCAGTTGGCAATAAGGCATGTCAATCATGCAACGATTCCGTGTGTTATGACTAAGTCTCAATCAAGTTTTACTTGTCAAAATTTACCCTCAAATGTAGAGCACTTGAATATATTTAATAACCAAATATAGTCATACCAGTAGACCTGGAGAGCGGTCTGCAGCGTTCAACATTATTATACATGTATTTTGCATAACTTTTTTATTTATTTGTGGATACAATTTTAATTGAGATATTAATAATACCAATCGATTAATGCATGTTATTTACAGGCAACAGTTCAAGAGCGAAAGGGTACTTTTAAAGTAGAATATCTGCAAAAGATCGAGAAGGAAGTGCAAGAGAAATGGGAAAAAGAGAAGATCTACGAAATTGATGCTCCTTCCGCTAAAAACGAATCAGCGGCAGATTGTGAAAAGTTTTTTACTACTTTCCCATTCCCGTATATGAATGGCAGACTTCATCTTGGTCATACATTTACACTCTCCAAGTGTGAGGCAAGTTATGATGTTTTTTTATCATTAGAAAAACCTTACGGAATTTGTATGTAAATTTACTTATAAATCAAAGTTAACTCATCAATGTTTCAGTTTACAACTTTGTAAGTTTTTGTAAACCTTATTCATTAATTAAATCGACAGCTTTCATCATAATAGAGTACTGCACCAACTAAATCAAACGTAAGAGATAAGCTCTTCAATCATTAGGATATAATTATAGAATTATATTCGAAATGAAAAACAGGAAGATCATCATTGATAACCATGATTTGAAAAATATTTCATCATTTATATGAGAAACTGACTATCAATTCTTATTCTGTTGTCTTCTAGGATTCAAAATAGATTGGAACTTTTTTCAAGCAGTAGCCCAGTTATTTTATAAATTTCATAAATACTATTGAATCTTGGATGTTGAAAATTTCCATATCAGGTTATCAATTTTCTTTTTAAAATTTTTGTATTATTCTTTCATCATCTTCTAATAGTTTGCTAGATGTAGTTTTACTAGATTTAAAAAAAAAATCGCATAAAAAATTGAACAAAAGCAAAAATAGTGGCATTCTGACACATATTCTTATATAGTGGGGGTTCACATTTTCTCAAATCAGCGAATAGTCAGTCTATTGTATCAATACTTTGTAAATAATCGTATGCTTTATGTAATCAACATGTCTTTATTCTGAATAATCTCCTCTGTTTGTGTTGTACCCTCAACCAGAGAAATTATTATTTATTCGTCTAATTTTAGTCTCCACCATACTAAATCCCAGTTCTTGAATAAAAGTATTATTCTATTTCAGTTTGCAGTGCGTTACCATCGTTTGAAGGGCAAAAAATGTCAATTTCCATTTGGATTTCACTGCACTGGAATGCCCATCAAAGCATGCGCTGAAAACTGAAGAGAGAGATGGAGCTGTATGGTTGTCCTCCTAAGTTTCCCATTGATGAGAGCCTGCAGTTGTGGAGATGCCAAAAGATGAGGAACTGATGAAGGATAAGGCGAAAGGAAAGAAGGTTAGTTGATGATCATTTTAGCCTGAAATTGTTGTTACTCTATACTATAGACTAAAAAGAATTATATAATTTTCAAAGGAGGTAATGTATTCTTGTTCAATTATCTTTGTTTTCAAGAGAAAAGTTTTTATATTTAGATTAAATATATATTTCGTTTCTCTAATAGTATCAATTGTTGGTTTTCAGAGTAAAGCAATGGCTAAAACAGGTGGAGCGAAGTACCAATGGCAGATAATGAGATCAATGGGCTTGAAAGATGATGAAATCAAAAACTTCGCCGACGAACTCTTTTGGCTAGATTACTTTCCACCGTTAGCTGTCAATGATCTTCGCAGGATTGGATTGCATGTGAGTTTTCCAATAATTTTTATCTTATCTTCTTGATACTCTTTTGATCTTCTCTAGTCATGATAAAATTACACGAGAACCAATCAGAAAATGGTTTTCTTTTTTTAAAGTGAATCTGTAAGACTTGTACGCAAATTGTTACATATTTAGTGGTTAGGTAATGTACACCGTGTCCCAGGAAGAAGTTTAAACATTTGATTTTGTATTACATGCCCATTCATGCACCTAGCTTTTTAAAATTTTTCACAGTTTACAAAGTAGGTTCTAAAAATATTCTGGGAAAATATCAACTCCCTAACCTTCGTAGAAACAAAATGGCGACATATTGAAAAACGATACTTTACAAACATTAAAAAGGTGTTTTTGGTTTAATTAAATATTTCTATTGTTGCACTTTAGGGCAAGATGACTTTTAAATAAAAAACTAAAACAAATTGAAGCCCATCCACAGCAACACACTGATAACAGCGCTTAAGAAATGATTTGTAAAATTTGTAAGGTATCCGGAGAAGTTCCTCTTCTATTGATTGTTTTCAGTTCTTCATCATTATTGAAGCTATGGGTATAAACGTTTTCCTTCAAGTAACCCCATAAAAAAGCCAAAAACAGTTAAATCTGGTGATCGGGTTGGCCAATCTAAAAAATCACTTCCACGACCAATCCAACGGCCATGGAGTTTGTCATTTAGTAATTGCTTGACATGATTTGTGAAAAGAGGTGGAAGCATCTTTTTGGAAGATTTCTTGATCCATTTCTGGCACCATCAAATGAGGCAAGACTACCGCAACGTAGTAAACATTTCAGATAATAACTTATGAAAGTAGTTTTTATAGGAAGCGAATTAGTAAAATTTTCAATATGCCGCCACTTTTTTTCCTACAAAGGTTAGATAGCTGAAATTTTCCCAGAATATTTTCAGAACCTGATTGGTAAATTGTGTAAAGTTTAAAAAGAGATTGGTGCATGAATGGGCACGTAAAATAAAATTAAATGTGTAAACCTCTTTGTGGGACACGCACACGGTGTATAACATCAGGCCCTGGGTCCAGAGCATTCATAATGCTTATTTTAACAATTCCGAAAATATTCCAATTTCAAGATTAGATTGTCGTTTGCAAAACTGGTGGTTGTCAATGAAAACTTTATACTCTAGCAAATCGATGTTTGTCATGTAAACGTATAACTCAGTATTACTCTAGCAGTCTAAGGGTCGTTTGCACAGTGGCAGTTTAAAATAAAATTTAGTTTAAACTAATTTATTTTTAAACTGGATTAATCCGTATCAAGTCTAGTTTGTTATAATGTGTTTCATTTTGATTTTGAGCCACCAGCTGATTAAATCGGGTTTAAGCTTTGACGTACAAACGACCCTAAGAAACAAATTTAACCAAAATGAAACACCAGAATACTAAAAATATCACGAATTTATTGAAAAATTACGTACATCATCTTCTACTTGTCATGTTCAGTGTGAAAATCAAAACTTAACGTTAATTTTCACACTGGACATTACACCATAAGTGTTGAAACATGTTTTAACTTTTCAATAAACTAGGGATATTCTTAGACAATATTCCAGTGTTTCGTTATGGATACTATCAGTATATCTCACAAAACAGTATCTGAAAACAAGTTTAACGTTTGCTAAAGGTGCACTCACTTAAAGTGAACATTTTTGGTCAAAAATGTGGAATCACAAAACATCTAAGAGTATTTGAATAAAAATACTTTTAAAAAACTATAATAATGAAAATTGATGAGAAAAATTTATTCATTCTACATTTTCAAAAAAATTTTACAAAATTTTTCGAAGACAAGCAAATTTCTAATATCTTTCAAATTTCTGTTTCTGACAAGTATGAAGTTACCGTTTATTTTTTCGTACATGAAGAAATCAGGAACAACATTATTGATACGTATTAATTTTCTAGAATAATGTAAATTTGTATGGATTTTTGCTGGTGGATGGTTCGTTGCGGGAAGGTCCCACCTTATTTATAATTTATTAATACTAATTATAATTTAAGTTTAATTATCGAATTCATAATTTAAGCCTTTAAAAGGCCTTAAGACTGTCTTACTTCTACCGGGACCGACAGTTTAACGTGCTCATCCGATAACACGGTAAAACAACTCGTAGACTACTTCAAATTAGGGGTTAAGGCAGTTTTGGGAAAATGCCCGTTGTTTTTACCTGAACTGTTTTTACTTGTAGAGAGGATACATTTCTTGAAAATTTCGGTTTCTTATTACCTAACTAATTTCAAAACTAATTATTCTCAATTTAATTTAAGGCACGTGAAAGGAAAAATCTTGGTCCACAATTTAAGACCAAATTCAATTTTTTATCATAAAGGGCTTCCGAGGTGGATATCATTGAAAAAAGAAATAAACACTTTTATTAATAGTTTTCCCGAAAAATCTGTTGTTGGTAGTTACTCAAATGAGCATCTAACGCAAAAACATATATTGTTCCAATTAATAATAATATTTATTTTCAACAAGAGTATAGCAAACAATGTAATACAGTTGAAAAACGTCACAGATAACTTACATAATAACAGAAAATATCAGTCATAAAATGAACTCTTAACATATATTTAACAATTCATGAATTTGCAAAATTATGATAAGTTTTTTTTCTCATTCTAACAAGAATTCGTCAACATCATAAAAAGCCTTTTTACTAAGAAAAGAATATATTTTTGTTTTGAATTGTTTTTCCTCTACAATACTTTTCAAATCAGCCGGAAGTTTCGCATAAAACTTTTGTCCTCATAATTAGGTGTTTTCTCAATACACTCAGCCTATGTTTCCTTCCCCTAGTGTTATAACCATGAATATCCAGTTAACTTGGAATGAATTCAACTTATCTTTCACATGTACGGTATATTGATTTGAAAATGTACAATGATGGAACAGTTTAAATACTTAGGCTACTGAAGACTCCCGACATGTCTGTGGAAATTTGAGCCCCTCTCGGTACTGTCCACCGCTCGTAACTTGGCCTCTGGGAGGAATGCAGTCGATCTAGTTTTAGGCGTGACGTACTGGAGAGCCAGGTAGCGATTACACAAACGCTATGGTCTATTTGCCTTTGCCAAATGTAATTTAGCAATTTCCATCCTATTAAATTTGTAATTTAACCAGCGTATAAGTAAAATTACATCCTAACGTAGGATTTTAATAAATCGCTATAACTATTATATAACTATTTTAAAACGGCTACTAACTTAATGAAAAAATAACACAACATTCGACACGTTTACTCCGGTCAGCTGCGTAAAAAAAACTGAAAGCTGAATGGTGAATAGCTTTATTAGTGAGCACGGTTTGTAGTCACACTACCGAGTCGTCAACAACATGGCGCCACTCGTTCATTTTCCCCCTACGCCTCAGACCTCAGAAGCCAAGTTACGAGCGGTGGACAGTATCTAATTGCGGACTTTTGCAAA
>NW_024090573.1:0-31824 GCF_014356525.2 Nilaparvata lugens
CCATCACAGTCACTATAAATCTATTGGACTTATGGAATATTATAGTAGCTATGAATTGTGGGGACCGAGAAGAATTTTTGCGCAATTACCCCCTCCCCCCTCCCACCCCTGAGTTTGTGCAAATTCCCCCTCCCCCTCTCCCTCCCCCTCTCCCTCTCCCTCTCCTTCTCCTTCTCCCTCTCCTTCTCCCTCTCCCTCTCCTTCCACCTCTCCCTCTCCCACTCCCACTCCCTCTCACTCTCCTCCTCCCTCTCCCTCTCCCTCTCCCTCTCCTTATCTTATCTCCCCTCTCGCAGTGAGGACGAGGGGGTTGAAAAGAGAGAGAGATATATCTCTCTCTCTCCCCTTCCCCTTGCCAAGGTGAGGGAAAAAAAATTTCCCTTTTTGGAGGAAAAATTCCCTCTCTATACTGACAGATTAAAGTGAATCCATATTTCTACATCTCAATTCAATTTTTTTTCAATTCAATTCAATTTATTTCCACATAAAATTACAAATTTGTAAATATAGTTAAGTTACAATAAAGCAATAAATATAAAGATAAATTACTTTACTATTTTATTTAAACTTGCAACATTATTGAAAAGTGGAATCCCCAAGAAGACTATACATCTGTGAATGGGGGAGAGTTCCTATGAGCAAGAATATAACAAAAAGTAAATTAAGTTTGAAATAGTTATAAGCAAAATAATATACATTCATAATACTAAGTTAACCTAACTTATATGCTAGTATGATAGAGTGCAATCTACAGACTATTGCACTTCCCTACCACTGTTTTTGTGACCATTTGTGAAGAGTGCTTGAATGAAAGAAAGAGCTAAAAAAAAAAAGAGCAAGAGGACTCAAGACTGTGACAATTTATTTATTAAATTGTAGAGATTTAAGAAGCATAGGAATGAAGTAAGCCCTCGGTTCCAGCCCAACCTATGCCAATCAACCATTTAAACAGCTTCCTTTTATACACCACATCGCTGCAGCTCTCAGCCTCCCTGATATCATTGGGCAAGTTTCTATAGACGATTTGTGCTAGATAGTGAGAAGACCTAAGTTCTATTCCGTGATATAATTGAGGTGTTGAATATCCATGGTTATTTCTGTGTCGAGTTTGATAGTTATGTTGAATATTGCTGAGTAGTTCTATTTTGTGTTTCCTGATATATGTGAGAAGTGTTTTAATATACAGTTGTCTTAAATTGAGCACAGGGAAGTCCGAGAACAACAGCGACGTGGGATATCTGGGTTCTTTTTTAAGAATTTTTTTTATAATGGTGCGCTGGGTAACCGAGAGAGGCTCCAGGCTAGCAGATGACACCCCTCCCCAGACAATGATACCATACTGTAACACTGACTGTGCATAAGCATGGTATACTCTTTTACTTAATCTGGTATCAAGTACTTGGCTCAACTGAGATAGACCATACAGCATCCGTCGTAGCCTTTGCTTGACACACTGCATATGTGGGGGATGTTTCACAGAGACAAGTTCTCACAGAGACAAGTAGTGTTTTTGAACGATATTAGTGTCACAGAGACAAGTTTCACAGGAGCAAGTATTTCTATAAATGGCAGTCTCACAGGAACAAGTTCCCACAGAGACAAGCAGTTTCATAGAGACAAGGTCTCTGTCCAAAGTAGTAGCGCTATAAATGGCAGTCTCACAGAAGCAAGTTCTCACTGAAACAAGGTGTTTCACAGAAGCAAGGTCAGTGTCATAGAGACAAGGTAGCGAATGAAGGAAGAAGTTAGGCGTGTTGCCTACATCTGAACTTGAAGGCACTCCATTATTTGTTCTAGTAAATTGAATGTCTGCTGTTTTTCAATCATGCAGGTATATGATTATGATTGAAGGTTTATCATATAAGATAGGGATGGGTTGGTAACCTATTAGAATCAGATAGAAGATAGATAGAATTATGAAGATAACTTAAATAAAAAAATTGAGTTCTATGTAAATGTAATATATTTCTACCAAACTGACAGACAGACAGACAAAAGATATTTATTTCAAAAAAATGCACTTTACATACAAAGTAATAATCTTATGTACTCATTATTAATATAAAACAACAACAAAGAATAAAAATGAATATTCTCGTTACCAAATTGCAAAGGATGTTCAGTGAGGTCTACTGTTATCTGGACTACTGGAGTATTTTAACTCCTAATGTCAGATTGAGTAAGATAGTGCCAAGATAATAAGTATATATTAAACCTTCAACCCGAAAGAATAATCAATATGAATATGAAATGGAATATAAAAAAGCCAAATAGCCTACCACTGACCTATTCATCACCGCTTCTTAAAAACCACATGGCCAAAATGGTTTTTCATTATAATTCCTTCTTTCGTAATAAATTGTTTATGCTTTTGTACTCCTGAGCGAAGCTCGGTCCCCGATATTATGAGCTAATCATCTCTTCTTTTTCCAAGCTGCGGTCTCGAATTGTAAATTCAAATTAATATAATATTAACTTCAGACAGTCACAGAGTAAAGCTGCGTTAACACGTCAATAGATTCTATAGATTCTATTAGATTGAACATAACTTATCATACACATGATGAACATATGTGTTTTTCAAGTGCCGTTCAATCTATAATAATCTGTGAGGATTAAGTTATTAACATTTTGTTAATAACTTTGGTGTAAACGCAGCTTTAGATGCCAAGATTTATCATGGCGTTCCGAGTTACGGATGATAATGTCAATGAAAAACTTCATTTTCCTCATGAAATCTTTCCCATAGAAATTTTAACAGATTGTTGTTCGACAAGCGTCTCTACATGTTACAAAATGAAAATTCCAGTGAAAAACAAAAAGTGCCACTTGATAATTCCCAAATCATCTTTTTAATCGTAGCTCTGATTCAACTGAGCAATAACTTTCTGAACTTACTGAGTTAATATTTAAAATTATCATAAGCGCAATGGGACTTGGGATTCCATCAATTCAGGATAAGTATTATATCGGTATTCATTTTTACAGGATTGAAGTAGTGCAACATTTAGACTAGCACACCAATAGATTTTATTTGTAACGAAGTGAGTTCATTACTTTCATATCAAAGTTCTACTTTTTCCATTATGATATAGTAATATTATAGTATATTGGTATAGAGATATAGTATATTGACGACTACTGCAAAACAATGTCTGGTAGCCCTGGTAATGTAATGTAATGTAATTAAATGTGATCGTATGGTTGATTGGAAGTCTCCAACCAGCCTGATCAGATTTCTTAGTGAGGCCATTGGCAAACATTTTAAAAAAGACCTGATATTATAACAATGACTTTATTCCTAGTAGATAGCATTTCTAGTAGATGGCTGAATATTCTCGTTACCACATTGCAAAGGATGCTCAGTGAGGTCTACTGTTATCTGGACTACTAGAGTATTGTAACTCCTAATGTCAGGTTGAGTAAGAGCTTGAAATTTATCCCTATTTAGTGTACTCCATGTTCAATAATCTGCCCCTATCTTATATTAGAAGAAACTGGCCTCTGAATAAATTAAAAAACGCACTAAATCTAATTCTGAATGAAAATGCTTATTATTCCGTAAATTAATTTTCAAATTGTTGAAAATGTGATATTCAGTGCTGGAGTTTATAAATAGTTTTTTTCAATGTATGACTTAATTTATTCAATTGTACTGAGTAATGATAATTATGACTTGATAAGACTGATTTGATGAATGACTACACTATTCATAAGATTACTACTAAGATGTTATGAATATTGAATTGCTCATTTATTGTATAACAGACTATAAGCTGAATTCTTTAGACAAGGCCTAATCGCCGCGTTTCGCTGTAAATGCGGAACATAAAAATATTTAAACATAAAGTGAAATGCAAAACCGTTGACTTGAATCTTAGACCTCACTTCGCTCGGTCAATGAAACTTTGGATATCTGAGTTCTTTTTAAAGTCCTATGCTATTCTACTTGTTCTACTGAGGTACATTTTGATTTTTTTTTCATAGTACATGGCAGTTTGAAATTAACTGTTCTATTGATTTATTCTAATCTTGTCTACAGAATTGTGAAACTGTGGCATATGAGGAGTACTGTATGTCTAATTTTTTGTTATCCACGTCTGCATCTATTTTCAGTTTGAAGAACTGGATATCAATCTTGATTATTCAAATGTTTTATTGTTCAACATACACACACATTATTTACATTCATATAAAAACAAAATTTCTTTAAACCAATAAAGCCCAAGGTGAAAACCAGTGAGGGGAGAAAAATCTAAATTTTCACATGAAAGCATCACTCGAGAATATGTCACCCGGCCTCACAACAGAGAGTCCTAGAGTCCTTGACTTAGAATAGATACGTTGACGCACAATTTAAAGAGTAACATACCTGTTAAATTTCATTGAAATCTATTGCCGCGTTTCGCCGTATATGCGGAACATAAAAATATTAAAAATATTTAGACATAAAGAGAAATGCAAAACCGCCGACTTGAATCTTATACCTTGTCTAGTCTTGACTTAATCTCATAGTTGTACAGTCAGTGCCAGTGAGATTTTCTGCGAACACTTCATTGTTACCATAATATTTAGATGATGGTATTCCTAGATGAAATGGATCGGCGTGAATACGCCGAATGGATCGACTCGTATCATTTGAGGATAATGATAATGATGATGGAACACTAATCTGTTAAAAGGAATAGTCTCCATTATGTTCTTAGGGATTTGCTTGTTATCATGTTTCTATAAAGTCGTCATATTATCAATTCGAAGATCAGCCTTCAAAAATTTAGGTCAACTTATACATTTCAACTCACGTTGCTACACGTTTCAACTTAGCAAAACGACAAAGGGAATTAGTATTATTATTCTCTAGAGCCCTGGAAATATCCCTGTTATTGTTCTTGGTACTTATACAAAAAGGACTCCATAATACAAAAACAAAACAGTCGTTGCAGGACAAAGCTAGAGAAAGAAGAAGAAGAAGAAGAAGACGACAGAAGGAGAAGAAGAACAAGCGAGAAGAAGAAGATAAAAGAAAAAGGAGACAAAAGAAGAAGAAGAAGGAAGAAGAGGAAGAAGATGAGAAATAATAAGAAGGAAAAATATAGATAGGAGAAGATTATAACCGTTGAGTACACTATTTTATCTATAACCACTCTTTTCTTGAATTGAAAATTTATAAATTACTGGTGGTACTCCCATACAGTAGCAGTCAGGGGTGTGTATTCAAATACCGTTGGATAACATCTTTCCAATATTGTTCCATCCATCTAGAAGTATATAATCTTTTCTTTCTTACATCGATATCACTTATGTATAAGTTACTGCAGTATCAAAATTTGGCCTTAACCTGAACAATTGAAAGTCACATTTAAATAGCTATTTTGGTGTTTGGTAGGAATAATACATTCACATGGAAATCAATTTATTCATTAAAGGCAATCTACATAATTCTAATAGGTTCTGATAACCCTTAATGATAAAATAGGTGTTCAATGAATAAATGAAGCCTAACAACTTGAAATATATTTCAAATCATTTAAGAATAAATTGATTCTACCTCGGTGCTAGTCAGCTTTACATTTGTACATGTATCATTGTATTGAATTATTAAATATTTGATGATTTTTGTAAAACGACATTTTAATCCTGGACTAGTAGTTCTATGAACAGTAGACCTCGCGCAGTTATAAAACACAGCCTCGTCTCATACTGTTCATAAGAGTAAATCCTGTTTGTATGCTGTGTCGGCAAGATGTCGGTGTGAAAACGGCTAATGGCTGTTGGGGTTAGTGTATCAAAAATATGCTAACATCAAAAGCTAATCTCCTTCAACACACTGGCAACAGGTCAGCCCGAGTTGAAAGCAGATAAAGGTCGAGAGAAAATACTATGTTTTCTTTCCGTTATTGATTGCATGCGTCATTGCATGCAATGAATAGTCAACACGACAGCTGATTTTTTACTAAGTTACATTGATATATTAATTGCATGCAATTAAAAATCCACTCAACAGCTGAATTATTATGGATGATTCTATTCTGATTTTTACTGTAATATTGGCGTTCGAAGGAGACTTTACCCATTGTATTAACCTTAAAATGCAAAATTTCCAAAAAAACCTTGTATATACGTCGAGGCACAATTTAAAAAGAAATATACCTGTCAAATTTCATGGTAATCTATTGCTGCGTTTCGCCGTAATTGCGGAACATATAAACATAAAGAGAAATGCAAAACCGTCGACTTGAATCTTAGAACTCACTTCGCTTGGTCAACAAATTTAAATTTTAAGAAACCACAAATATCCTGGATGAAAAGGGGAATCAATTGCTATGTAGATTTGAATCTAAATGTCTAGGATACACTAAACAGTCCACTAAATTCATCATTTTTTCTCCACAGGAGAAACGTTTAAAGCTGGCATCAAAATAATGATGTCACCACATTATTTACATATGTAAATTATATATTTATATATGTATGTCACGTGGATTGAAGGAGCGTTGTTTGTCACGTTGTTTGTTGATTGAAGGAAGATTCCATTTTACTATTTAAATAAATCATAATGTAATTTACTTATCCACTTCGAGATTTACATAGTGATAATAAGTAGGAAATGGAATATATGGCAAACACCTCAGTTGCTATGTAGGCCTACTGTATTGTACTCTGTAGTGTCTTATTTTTCACTAAAGTGATGAAGTATCAAAAAATACTATTATTCAGCATTGTAATGTATTATTTTCAATGTCATTTTTTTCTCTTTCTTTTCAATAATTCAAATTTTGTTATTATTTTAAATAAGTAGATAACTTAACTATTGTTTGTTTTTAATCAT
The DNA here is from genome assembly GCF_014356525.2 of Nilaparvata lugens. Lineage (NCBI taxonomy): Eukaryota > Metazoa > Arthropoda > Insecta > Hemiptera > Delphacidae > Nilaparvata > Nilaparvata lugens. Next base: position 6,830 of record NW_024090573.1, read on the forward strand.
ATTATTTGTATTGTTATAATACATACTTGATAGAGTTGAGTGTAAGAGAGGGTCGACTGCGCCCTAACTTCGCTCTCTAAGAAAAACAAAGGCAGTCATTCTATTCTATTCATGTCATCATATATATATATATATATATATATATATATATATATATATATATATATATATATTAAAAAACAGATGACATCCAATTTATTAGAGCAAATGGAATGCCTTCATCTTCATGTGTAGGCAACACATCACACCAACCTTGTTCCTGTGAGACTGACCTTGTCTCTGTGACACTACACTTGTTCGAATGGGACTCTACCCCTCTTCTTGTTCCACTGACACTACTTGTTCCAGTGAAACAGACCTTGTCTCTGTGAGACTCACCTTGTCTCTGTGAGACTCACCTTGTCTCTGTGAGACTCAACTTGTCTCTGTGGGAACTTGTTCCTGTGAGACTGCCATTTATAAAACTACTTGTTCCTATGAAACTTGTCTCTGTGACACTAATATCGTTCAAAAACACTACTTGTCTCTGTGAGAACTTGTCTCTGTGATACGGACCCCATATGTGGTGCCCAACTCAGCTGATGGTCAAAAATGACCCCCAGATATTTATATTGATTCACTCTGTCAATTACCCCGCAAGCACATGATAAAGATCCAACATCCCCACATGAGTGCATTTTCACCTGTCTCAGCCCTGGGTCTGGTTGGTTTCTTGTAACAACTGGCAAGTACTTGGTTTTGCCAAGATTCACAGTGAGGTTATTATGGTCAAACCAGTTTTTTATTTTGGAAAGATCTTTAGTGGCATTTTCATAAACTTCTTCCCATTCCCTACCTGTAGAAATAACCACTGTATCGTCAGCAAATAGGAATATCCTGCTTGTAGTATTGAGCCGGGAAATATTATTAATATATATCAAGAACAGTACTGGACCCAGCGTACTACCTTGAATGACGCCATAGTCTACACCATTCCTATCACTGTCTTCACCATCAATCTGAAGGCAGCATCAACCACGTACTCTTGATCTCTGATCTCTGATTGCCCTACTGGATTCAAGGAGCTAGTGAGTAGGGACCCAACTGATGTGAAATACTGATTAAAAGTATTCCCAATGTCCTTAATGTTAGGTTTTGAAGTAGGATCTCCTCTTTGGGCAAATGCGTCGATTGGGAATGAATGGGGTCCTTTGGCTTTTCCAGAGATTTCTTCTACTACCTTCCAGAACTTGTGTGGGTTATTTGAAACTTCATCGATTTTATTTTTGTAGTAATTATGTTTTGCTTGTTTTATAGTCGAATGTAGCATGTTTCTAAAACGAGTAAATTCAGTTTTCAAGGAAATACAATAAGGTTGTCTATTAAGTTTTTTTCTCAATTTATCGCGATGGCGTATGGAATTAATAAGTCCTCTAGTAATCCATGGTTTTATTTTTGTATGTTTAGCTGATATTTTAGTTTTTGTTGTCATTTGTTGAATAATATTCTGTGTAGTTTGTATAAATGAATTAGTTGCAAGATTGATATTATTTTCGTTTGTGACATGGTTCCAATTCTGCAAAGACAAAGTGTTTTTTACGCTTTTCCAATCTATTTTCATGTAATAATTATCTCTATTGGGCGGTTTTTTGTTAGGTGTGAATAATTTCATGCACACGGCGTAGTGGTCGGTAATTGAGGTTTGTACTATAGTTGTAGCTGCTTCGTACAAGGGTGGTAACTTAACAAAGTAGTGGTCGATGCATGTATTACTAGCTGGCCTAGTAACCTTGTCGACACAGCAAGCGAGCCCCTCATCGTTCAACACATCCAAATACCTCTCTTCAAGCGTATGAGGATTGACATTCAAAAGGTTACAGTTAATATCTCCAGCTAAAATTTTAAAACAATTACTATTATTTGTTTGCTCATTGAAATATGATTCAATAGAGTCTGTAAAAATGCTAAGACTGGAGTTAGGGCTACGATAGATAGCCAGAAGTTCACAAGAAACACCTGCCAATTCAAAGGTGAGGGAGAGGCATGTCGCTAAACCCCCCAGTTGGAGCTCGCGACAATTAGCATCTATTTCTCTGTCTATGTATATAACAACACCATCGCTCTGATTAACGTTTGTATGATCTATACAAATTGTAACCAGGGATTTTCATTAAATCGCTTTCATCATTCAACCAAGCTTCTGTTAGAATTATGCATGAGAAATGATAATCGAGGCTTTGCAATACTACTATGAATTCATCAATATTTTTTTATAACTTCTAATATTTTGTTGTATTAGAGTGAAGTTATTTTGGCCTGCACAGTCACGAGTCTCGAGCCCCCCGCCCTCTATAAATATACTACGGAAATCTTTAATATCCTGACACTCTGCACATTTAATTGGTGAAACGTCCAAAAGGTCCATAGCACTTCTTATCATAGGAGAAGAAAATACTATGAAATAAACAACGGCAAGCCGACCTGCCAGTCATGTTAGATTTGTTCAGAGAAGTTTTTAAATACGTCGGAAGATTATGAATAGAGGAGATTAATATAGTGAGTATCGTATCCACCTTTATAGTACAACTACATTTATCGTGAAAGCTATAGGCTACCGTAATTCACAGAAGCTGATTTTGACATTGATTCAATTTTTCGGAGTTGATAAGGTAAGAAACGTTACGAATTTATAGTAGAAGAAAGTGAGCGATAAGTGTGACGCACAACGCCCTGCTTATCGAATTCTATAGATAAGAAAATTGAAACCTTCTAACTTCTAATAGTCCAATTCTCTAGTAGTAGGCTACTACAGTATAGGTTCTTTAATGTACTCAGTTCTAGTTGTTTACATGTACTATAAATTTACTTCATCACAATGTAAAACATAACAATGAATGTAAAACATAATAATAGAGAAAAAAAAATATCTGAATAGCTTCCTCTATTCTAATGAATAATCAATTATAAAAATATTGTTATTGAAGTAAATAATATGAAATCACAAATGAGAAATGAGTTCAACTTATTGATCTCTTCAATTAGGTATACGTTACCGGTACTTGTATGATATGGAAAAGAGACATATAAAGAGGATTGGCTTGATTATGAACTCGATTTTGGCACAGCAAGATTGACTAAGTAAGAGAACAATTTAAAACTCATGAAGTAAATTGAACCACATCTTGTGGTTCAGGGTAAATCTGAGTATAAAATTGATAATTTTATAAAGAGATAGGTACTAATACTATTGTGCTTCAAGAGTTCACAAAATAATTAGAATTTGAAACAGAGTTTGTAGAATAAAATTAAATTTCGAATAACTTATGTACCGTACGTAATATTGTTCTTCAAGAGTTCACGAAATAGTAAAGATTTGAAACAGTTAAGCTGGCTTAATAGAGTTCTCTTAATAGTCTCTATCAGTATAATTATGATGATAATAAATTTAAACTTCTCATTATTGAAAATAATAATAATAATATATTCATACTCTCGTCTCTCAAGACACAAAAAAAAAAAAAAATTCTCATACCAGAGTTCACTGTCACCTCATTACATCTTGGAGTTTTGTTCTTGTACTGGGCGAGAGGGATGCGGAGTGTTGCCTTCTTTGTCGTTTGGCGGAGCTCCTTCCTGGCTATTCCTGGCCTTCAAGTTCTCCACATGTGTCAGGTCTCGAACACGAAAGGGTCGCTGCTCCGCTGATATCTTGGCCATGACTTTACAATCTGAAGTCCACACTGACGATAGCTTCTTTTCTCTCAATAGACTTCTGGCTGCGTTGAAGATGGCCCCCGTTTCAGGCGTTAGGTGCTCATTCAGGAAAATTGGGGTGTCAGGAAAAGTCTTCCTAAGCTCCATGGCATTGAGCTTTCCTTTCTGCCTCCTTGCTGTCAACCACATGTTCTTTGTTAGACGGGATATGAAGTTGACCACTATGGCCGGGGGTTTATTGTCTGTATTGCGACTCCGCAGCCTGTGCGCCGCTGAAATATCTGCTGGATAAAATTGCAATTGTAGAGCCATGGCTATGTCTCCTAAAATGTCAAGTACACTTTCTCCATGCGTAACTGGAACGCCAGAAATTGAAATATTATTCTTTCGAGTTTGTTGTTGAAGTTCTTGCACGTTTAAAGTTACGTTTTTCAGTTCTTCTTTGAGACGTGCGTTTTCTTCTTTCACAGCTTCGACGGTTTTACAAGTTTTATCGCATTTTTCTTCAACGTTTTTGATTGTTCCTTGATCTGGTTCCACATTTCGTTGTTTTTATCCCATTTACTGTTCGTCTCTTTTCTAAACTCCGTGATTGCTTCTAATATTGTTTCATTCGAAATTTCATGATCTTCCATTTTGTTATTACCGGAACTCGTAGATGATGTAGAACATTTTTCACACTTCCATATTTTATTTCGTTTTCCAACTCCATGTCCGACACAGTTCTGGTGGAAAGCAGCTTGACACTCATGACACTTCACACAATCTCTATTGATTTCTGCCTTGCACAAGTCACACTCCATAATCACTTTACCGATATTCACAAAAAATACAGTTTAAGCAGAAAAACTATTAACTCGTGAGAGGTTAGAAAAACAATATAACTGTAAGCTGGCTGGCCGGCCCGAACTCGTTGCTCAGAGTACGATAAGAAAGCCGTCCGATTGCATCGACTGCCCGATCGGAACTGCTATACCACGGAAGAAGCATAAAGCGTAGTGTTTCTTTCATCTGTGGCTATACTATCTAATGCTATACTGTCAAATTAAAGTGAATGCTAGATGAGGGAAAAAATTCTCTACTGTCAAATTAAAGTGAATCCATATTTCTACATCTTTATACTGACAGATTAAAGTGAATCCATATTTCTACATCTAATGCTATACTGTCAAATTAAAGTGAATGCTAGATGAGGGAAAAAATAATTTCCCTTTGAGGGAAAAATTCTCTACTGTCAAATTAAAGTGAATCTGTTACATCTTTATACTGAGTGAATCTGTTACATCTTTATACTGTAAAATTATAAAGTGATTGCAAATTAATACATCTAATAACTTATACTGTATCTACTGACAGATTAAAGTGAATCCATATTTCTACATCTTTATACTGAGTGAATCTGTTACATCTTTATACTGTAAAATTATAAAGTGATTGCAAATTAATACAATTGGTTTGCTTTCCACCCGACAGTTGAGAAAAATTTCACAAATTTATATTGAAATTTTCTATGTGCTGTACAAACCTGTGGGCGTTACTTTTTTGGTAAGTGTGTTCTCCGAGAATATCTATAGTAAATTTAGTATGAACAAGCATTCCAAAAATGGCTATAGATATCCTCAGACCTATATCACTTGGGGTATCAGCTCTATTGATGTCTTAACAGAGAGAGGTCAATGATCTAAGTTGATCTTTTACATTTTTTTATCTGCAATGTCATACAAGCATTTCCAAAGTTCATCCAGCGGCGAGTTAATTTTTTGAATTTTGCAAAGCTAAAACACTGCATGACTTCGATTAAGGAAAAATTTCACAAATTTATATTGAAATTTTCTATGTGCTGTACAAACCGCAGCCGTTACTTTTTTGGTAAGTGTGTTCTCCGAGAATATCTATAGTAAATTTAGTATGAACAAGCATTCCAAAAATGGCTATAGATATCCTCAGACCTATATCACTTGGGGTATCAGCTCTATTGATGTCTTACAGAGAGAGGTCAATGATCTAAGTTGATCTTTTACATTTTTTTATCTGCAATGTCATACAAGCATTTCCAAAGTTCATCCAGCGGCGAGTTAATTTTTTGAATTTTGCAAAGCTAAAACACTGCATGACTTCGATTAAGGAAAAATTTCACAAATTTATATTGAAATTTTCTATGTGCTGTACAAACCGCAGCCGTTACTTTTTTGGTAAGTGTGTTCTCTGAGAATATCTATAGTAAATTTAGTATGAACAAGCATTCCAAAAATGGCTATAGATATCCTCAGACCTATATCACTTGGGGTATCAGCTCTATTGATGTCTTAACAGAGAGAGGTCAATGATTTAAGTTGATCTTTTACATTTTTTATCTGCAATGTCATACAAGCATTTCCAAAGTTCATCCAGCGGCGAGTTAATTTTTTGAATTTTGCAAAGCTAAAACACTGCATGACTTCGATTAAGGAAAAATTTCACAAATTTATATTGAAATTTTCTATGTGCTGTACAAACCGCAGCCGTTACTTTTTTGGTAAGTGTGTTCTCCGAGAATATCTATAGTAAATTTAGTATGAACAAGCATTCCAAAAATGGCTATAGATATCCTCAGACCTATATCACTTGGGGTATCAGCTCTATTGATGTCTTAACAGAGAGAGGTCAATGATTTAAGTTGATCTTTTACATTTTTTATCTGCAATGTCATACAAGCATTTCCAAAGTTCATCGGAATTTGTAACAATAGTTGAGAAATCATTTGCACTACAATAATGTAGATGGCCTGTATCTAGTATATCGAGCAGTTCGAAAATCTCAGATAAAATTGGAAAATGTGAGGGAAAAAATAATTTCCCTGAGGAAAAAATAATTTCCCTTTCTACTATCAGATTAAAGTGAATCCATCTAATAACTTATACTGTCAGATTAAAGTGAATCCATCTAATAACTTATACTGTAAAATTGCAAATAATTGGTTTGCTTTCCACCCAACAGTTAAGAAAAATGTTCAATCAATAATATTTATATTGAAATTTTCTATGTGCTGTACAAACCGCAGGCGTTACTTTTTTTGGTAAGTGTGTTCTCCGAGAATATCTATAGTAAATTTAGTATGAACAAGCATTCCAAAAATGGCTATAGATATCCTCAGACCTATATCACTTGGAGGGAACATACTCAAGCTCTATTGATGTCTGACATATTTTAACAGAGAGAGGCCAATGATCTAAGTTGATCTTCTACATTTTTTATCTGCAATGTCATACAAGCATTTCCAAAGTTCATCCAGAGGCGAGTTAATTTTTTGAATTTTGCAAAGCTAAAACACTGCATGACCTCGATTAAGTTATGAACAATAAAATTGATAAGGTAGGAATGTGCACTTAGCTGTAACACAGTTGTCTCTGAGGGGGCCTATCTAATTGTAGACAGACAACATGTACGAGCTTTATGCAGTCTCAATGCATGCAAGCAATAAACACACTGTAATTCCTTTCCGTTGTAGAAGAATCCATAACGTGCAAAGTTTCTTTTCTGTGCATTCGTATACATCGGTGCCAATTTCATACTTTGCATTCGATTGTTTTCGCACAAGAAATTATTTGTTTGATACATATTTTTAAACAGCAAAGAATTATAATGTTGAGCAGAGAATAAAGCACATCTTTCATCAGGTCTATATTTATGTATCTTACATGCATCATGACACCACGAAGTGGTGAAAAAGCTGAAATCAGGCTCGACAAAGTCCTCCGGTATGCATTGTACGTTAGAATGCAATCTTCTCAAAAACTTTGCTTTCTCAGTTCCTTTTGTGAAAATTTTCTCATAACCTGCAAGGTAATCACGTATTAATGAGTCACTGTATTCTAAATCTCCATCTTCCCATTTTATTTTATGATAGTTACGTTCCAGCCATGTTACATCGTTATACAATTTTGCGCTCAATTCCATCTTTGCAAATGGTGATTTGAAATGGAATACAGCATAATTATTGCACTCGTCAACGATAGCAAGTTCTTTCACAATAATTTGATTACAAGTTTGTTTAAACCAGTGAAGATCAACCGTAGCAATTTTCGTAGGTGTCTGCTTGTCGTCCACTCCTTTCTGTTCCTCTTCACGTATCTGTTCCTCCTCACGTTTCTGCTCCTCCACCTCCTCTTCCCCCTCCTCTCCCGACTTCTGGATTGGTGTACTGCTTCTCCTTGGTTCATAATAGAAACTTGTTGATTCAATATCGTAAAGTACCGACGACTGAGTTTGAGCTTTGTCCAAAATATCAGAATCAAGATCACACTGGATACCAATAGAGCGAGTTTGAGCTTTGTCCAAAATATCAGAATCAAGATCACACTGGATACCAATAGAGCGAGTTTGTGGCTTGTCCAAAATATCAGAACACAAAGAATAGGACATGATTCCTGTTCAAAGGTAAAACTGATAATGGCTTACATTTGGCGCAGTACACACCTTATATATAATATTGCATGCAGTGATGCACTCTATCAACAAATTACTGAACTTCTTTCACCATGCTCGTGAGAGGCGTGTACTCCATCACACGTTCAAAATCCCACGGTCAAGTACATGTTTGTAATTTTTGTTTCCACCGGTTCATATCAAACAAAACTAAAAATTGTGATGGTAAAGCAAATTTGTTGAAACATATGGAACTTTGTTCCAAGTTTGAATCTCAGCGCGTTTCATATCCTAAACGCAGAGAGACAATTAAATTCAAGAAACTAGGCGCAACGTTGAAGAAAAAGTACACCATTTACGCGGATTTAGAAACATACGTTGTGAATATTGATAATGATGATGATGATGTTGATGATGATTCCGATTCCGATGAAATTACTCGTTGTTACACAAAGAAAACGGCGCGGCATATTCCTTGCGGGTATTGTTTCGTTGTTATAGATGTAAACGGAGAAATCGCCTACGGACCTGTACTCCATAGATCGAGTAGTTTTGACGAAAAAATCATGGAGAAATTTCTTCAGGAAATTACAGATCTTGGCGAAATTTTGTATGAGGATATGAAACGTGAAATTCTGATGCAACATTTGTCCGAAAGTGAAGAGCGCGAATTTCAAAATTCAGTAAACTGCGGGCTTTGTGCTGAACCGTTCTCAGAAACCGATATTAAATGTCGTCACCATGCACATGAAACCAGTAATTACTTGTGTGCTGCACACGTTTCTTGCAATTTAACAGCACATACTCCGGAGTACATATCATGTTATTTTCATAATTTCTCCGGTTTTGATTCGCATTTTATTCTGAAATCGCTCGGTAAATGTAAAAAAGAAATTTCCTGCATCGCAAATACGTCAGAGAGATTTTTGACACTTTCGGTAGGCAAAATTAAATTTTTAGATTCCTTCAAGTTTATGTCTGAATCCTTGGAAGTATTGGTGCGTAATTTGGTAGAAAGTACAGACATGGAAAAGAAGTTGGGGAAAGAAAGTACATTGGAAAGAACTTCCTCCAATAGAATGTTTTCATAATGATTTAACGGACACACCTCTGACACCGAAGAATATCAACATGCACAAAGAGTGTTCTCAACATTCAATATTTTCATTACCTTTCAACTCAATGCTCGAACATTAACTAAAGTTAATTAATTAATCATTACACTAACTTAATCTAAAAGAAAAAATGGAATTTTCTATTAATTTGGAATAATACTTTCAAATCGAATTCGCCTATTCAGATCATCTATTTGAAATGAATTTTCAAAATTCATTTCAAATAGTTGATGTGAAAAAGTCAAACACAATAATATTGAAAGTCATACAGATAAGAATGAATGGAATGCCAATCCAGCCAGATGTGTGTGGGGGCAACACTCAACATTCACAACAAGACCTTGTGAAGGTCGTGAATGAATGAACGCATGGCGTTCACCAGATGTGTAAGGGCCAACGGCCTCACTTCACAACAAGGAAGCCAGCCGTGTGAAGTGAGGTGTTGCCCGACCTTGACACAGTGAGCGACCGAGTGATGTCAGCTTGCCATACATCAAGCTATAAAAACACATTTTTAATTTCTTATCACTCAATGCAGCTTGCATAGTGTGGAGAGTGCTCAACACATATACTAGTGTGTGTGAACTGATAGGTGAGAATTGAGGAAAATTTTTATAGAATAACAAACTATTTTTTTAATGTTATTGATATTATAGATATTGGATACATATAACAAGTAAATTATAAAATATGATACATGTTTTGCATATATATATATATGTTAATGCTAGATGGGCCCCAAGATTATTAACAATTTTTACTTACAATCTTTATGTCGGACCATCTAGCATTAACATGTTTGACTAGAAGGCAAGATTTTGTGCAGTTCTTTTTGAACTTATCAATATCGTTTGAGGATACAATTTCGGAAAACCGTTTCGGAAGATAAACCTCAGTCGACCTCATTCCGGGAGTGTATAGTTTTAAGATGATGCGACGTCCATGTTGGTTGGACGCCTCCCGCACGTCCACGATGGGGTATGGTAACCCCTCCTCCAATTCCCGCAGAGGCGTCCAGGGTTTTTCACATCTAGAATTTATAATTCGAATAAAGTCATCTGTCTCCCTGTCCAATTCATCCTCCTCCTCCCCCTCCTCCATCTCCCATAACAGAGACATTATTGAGCTGTCTTGCGACTCCTGTAGCTGCACTTGTATCTGTTGAGAAATATTTCATTAGACTCTTATTTGTTTCAGGTTTAAAATCATACAAGAGAGAGAGAGAGAGAGATCTTGCTCAACAGATTCACTACTCAAAACTGTGAGTAATAACTCGGAAATTCTCTGACATAACTCTCAATTATCGAAAAAATTTTTTCAGTTCATTACAATCAACATATGATTGGATTTTTCATATAAGTAATAAGTAATTTGTCATCAAAGTTATTGCAGAATAATATGATTGGATTTATAATAACAATATTATTCGAATTTCACGTTTCATTACTCATGCAATTTTTAACAATTTTGTTTCACACAAACAGTTTATGCATTGATTGGATTTTTCATATAAGTAATAAGTAATTTGTCATCAAAGTTATTGCAGAAAACATACAGTTTATGCATATGATTGGATTTTTCATAATTCAAATATCAATGTATTATTCGAATCAATATTTCAGTTCATTACAATCAACATATGATTGGATTTTTCATATAAGTAATAAGTAATTGTCATCAAAGTTATTGCAGAATAATATGATTGGATTTATAATAACAATATTATTCGAATTCACGTTTCATTACTCATGCAAATTTTTAACAATTTTGTTTCACACAAACAGTTTATGCATATGATTGGATTTTTCATATAAGTAATTTGTCATCAAAGTTATTGCAGATAATATGATTGGATTTATAATAACAATATTATTCGAATTTCACATTTCATTACTCATGCAAATTTTTAACAATTTTGTTTCACACAAACAGTTTATGCATTGATTGGATTTTTCATATACGTAATAAGTAATTTGTCATCAAAGTTATTGCAGAAAACATACAGTTTATGCATATGATTGGATTTTTCATAATTCAAATATCAATGTATTATTCGAATCAATATTTCAGTTTATTACAATCAACATATGATTGGATTTTTCATATAAGTAATAGTAATTTGTCATCAAAGTTATTGCAGAATAATATGATTGGATTTATAATAACAATATTATTCGAATTTCACGTTTCATTACTCATGCAAATTTTTAACAATTTTTGTTTCACACAAACAGTTTCAATAATTTTGTTTCACACGAAATATTATAAACAGTTTATGCATTATTCGAATCAGTAGTTTGATATAGTAAGTAATATATATATATAAGTAATAACTCGGAAATTCTCCGATAACTTGAACTCAATTCAAATTGGTAGATAATTGAATTGTTTCATGCAACATATTCGAATTTATTATCAAAATTACTAAAACATGTTTTGAATTTTTATCCAAATTTCAATGCAACCATCATGAGAATTTATCTTTGTTCGGATTGTTTTGATAGCACAATTAGAAGTCAAGCTCAGTCTTCGCTCACAGTATAAGAATCAGTAATGACTTGTAATGCACACAAAAGATTTTATCCATTAGAAATTAGTTTTAAAAATTCACATTTTATAAAGATTTTGTGCACATTACAATAATAATAATTTTTTGTATGCTAACCTTTGATTGAGTGAGGACGCCGGGCTCGTCATCGTCGTCGTCGACAAACAACCTCCGCTTCACTGACTGCTTGGGGGCGGGTACCGATGTGAGGGCCGCTCGGCGTGGTGCCCAAGTAGCTTGCGGGAGAGGGCTGCTGTCTGGGATGATGATGGAGGAATCCTCCTCACGTACAAAGATCCCTTGTTTCTTTAAGGGATCTGAGGAGGCGCCAGAGGTGGAGGCAACAGCTGTAGGAGCAGAGGTGGCAGCTGAGCTGAGGCTTTTCTGCTGCTTCTTCTGCTGCTCCCAGTAGTTCAGCTTCCTCTCCGGAGGCGGGCTGTCTGGTAATAAGAATGTTGTGGAGGATGAGGAAGCACTTGATGAGTCCATCTCCGCGTTACGAATGACGATTTTTCAGAAACAATACTCAAGCGTATAGCTCTAACGTGAATGATGATTTTCCTCTGAGAAAAGTGATTATATAGCAAGTCGTTTCTCTGTCTGTTGCAGGCTTGTACGAGTGAGATAGAAACACATAGGAGGCGTGTCACAATTGGCGAACACTGCCAATTCTCCCCAGAGGTTTAGCTCGACGATAACATTTGATTGTAAGTAAAATTTGTTACATTCTCATATTTTTGTGAAATAACACTAAATTGATTTATAATATATATTTGGTTACAGTTATTAAATATTTCATTGTTTTTCACAGCATTTTCTTACCTCACAACTCGGTCTCATAAGCAGTTGTGCTCTTGTGAGGGAAACTTACCTGCATCGAGAAAATCATAGGCGAGGAGCTAGCTGAGTTGAGACAATACCTGAACCGAGTCGAGGAGCTGAGAGAAGCATATCCGATTATTTCATTTCGTCAAATCAACACATGTAAGTTCATTTTTACTTAAATTTTTCTCCTCCTCCTCTCCTCCGAGGACAAAACCTCTCCTCGGAGGACAATTGTTCTCCTCCGAGCACAATTTTCCTCTTCTCCGAGGACAAAAATTGTCCTTTGTTCTCCTCCTCTCTCCTCCACTTGTTTAGCAGGAAAGAAAAAATGAGAGAGGAATCAGGAGAAGGGGTGAGAGGTAAATGTCAACAGTCAATGTCACAATAATTTTCTTTTACACTGTCCTACTTTTACTTTCCCTTTAATTTCCAGCATTGTGATGTTATTATACTGCTCCACTTCTTTTTGTGTGAAGGGAGTGTCTTCCAAGTTTTTCCATACATCTGAGAGAAACTTAAGTGATTCTATTCTAGGAAATGTATGAGCATTATAGCTTGTCATACCATTTCTCCTAAAACACCTACATATGCAAATTTTCCTTTATTATTTACAGTAAATGCAGTCACATTGTACACTCCACTTAGATCAAAATTCCGCCAATGTGAATGGAAATATGGCTGAAGTTCCTCTCTCAAATTTTCTATTTCTTCCTCAAATTCTTCTATCTGCTTATGCTGTGCCCTAAATGACTGTGTGGTTTCAAAAAAAAAAAAAAAAAACTCAGTTTTCCTACGTTTTAGATCAATTTCATCCAGTTATAGCTTATGCTTCTTGGCTGATAGCACTGAGATAGGAGACAAGGGTTGTATCTCTTTAACAGGGTATGGGAGAAGCTTACAAGTTATGTTTGCTCGTTTTCTTATTTGTGGCTAAATATGATTCTGTTTCTTTAGAAAAAATGGCGAGAATACAAAGTTATCGTTGTGAACTAACTGAACTATTGGAGACGCATCACCAATTATTGGACCAGTTAGCAGAAAAAGGATGGACAAATCTACAATATTTAACTTTTGTGAGAGATTATGAAAAATTAGGAGTTTGGCATAGTGATAACTATAATCATATTCTTGTTTGTGATTTATATGGTACATCATATGATAAATTCTGGGGGAATGGCGATATCCCAGGCTCATGGAGATCTGTGTGTGCAATCCTTACACACTCTATCAATAGAATTAAGAAGGTTATAATAGAAAACAATGCTCATTTAACAAAAGAACAATTAAATAAACTTATCTGGAATTTTTTACGAGATTCTTCAGATGAGACAGGCTTAGAACAAGATTGATAGCATATTATGTTTAATTTCAGATTGGAGATGGATTCAATTTCATTTGATAAGAACTATTTTTCGAATAAAATCAATGAAAAATATAGATGTTGTTATTTCGAACTTATTGACAAAACAATATTAGAATTGAATAATTTCGGAAAAGAAGGACTAACGTTTGAGGAATATTCAACATTTATAAAACCTGGTAAAAGTGAAGAACAGAAGTCAGAACATATAAGCGTATGTTATATTATAAATAAGAATATAGTTGATAGACATCGAAGATGTGAATTAAAGGAAATTCCTGAATTTTGCTATTGTAATTTATTAGGTTGGTTGAATATTCGAATGTATTATTTCATTGATGATAGGTTAACAGATAAAAACATTGATAGTGTAAGATTTACATTTGAAATTATGAAAATGTGTGGCGAATCAGCAATGTTGTACAAACTATAACTTTAAATTTTTTACAGAAATTATGATGAACTCATTAATTGAGGAGAGAATAAAACTATTAAATACTAAAAGCTTTGAATGAGAAAATTAATTGTAATACTTGTAGAGGTTTAAGGAATAAATGTATTAGTTGTAAGTTACGAATAAATGCAAAATTATTATAACTATTGACAAAAAATAGATGCTGTATAATGTTTCTATATCGTGTGAACTATCCCACTCGCAAGTATGAACTGAAAAGTGAAAAAGATCTCCTTCAAGCAGACCTTATTGAAATGATAAGTTTATCACGTTTTAATAAGGGTTATAAATATATCTTAGTTGTTATTAATTGTTTTACAAAATTTGCATATTGTGTACCATTAAAAGACAAGGCAAGCCAATCTGTATTTAACGCTCTCGAGCCAATTATTTCTAAAAATAAGGGCGATAAGCTGTTTCAAACAGATCAGGGAACAGAATTCTTCAATTCAAAAGTTAAAGCATTATTAGATAAATATAGTATTAAACATTACCATGTTTTTAGTGACAAAAAAGCATCTATAGTTGAACGGCTGATTAGAACACTGAAATCGAAAATTTATAGATATTTAACTGAGCACAGAACCAAAAACTGGTTAACCAATCTAGACAGTTTTTGGTTCCATGCTCAGTTCAATTAGAATGAAACCTAAAGATGTGGGGAAAAAAGATCGTACACATGTTTTATCGTCATTGAATTCTGCATTCAATAGACATTATAAATTGAAAAATTCAAAACCAAAATTTAAGCTAGGCGATGTTGTACGAATCTCAAAGAAAAGGGTTCTTTTCGATAAATCTTATAACATAAACTGGAGCGGAGAGTATTTTGTAATTCATTCTATATTTCCTTCTCAACCTGTAACGTATAGCTGCAAGAACAAGATGATGGATTCACTTAAACTGGCAGTAGCGTACGACCGATCAAAGGGGAGAACGGCATGATTTCTCTCCTTTACTCGCCATTCGTAATGCAGAGATCGCTGCGTGGAGAGAAGCATAAATGGTTTCACTAGTACAGTATACGAATGACGGATTAAAAAGGAACTCACGACTGATTTCTCTTTCACATGGCTTTTGCAATAGAGGAAAAGCGGCAACGTGCCAGGGGGGCCCGAGTTGGGTGCAAGCCAGTCTGCTGCTTGTGTGAGAGAGAGAGAGTCATTTGGTTCTAATCGTTCGAACTGATAAGACGAGAAAATGACTGCTTATTTTGATTGCACAAGTTTTAATGAATTCTCAATTGATGCAGACCAGCAAGTCAATTGGGGATTTGACCATTTTCCTTTTGATTGGTTTAGAGTAACAAATGTAACATCTCCCGATAATGGTGAAATTCACCTTGAAATTATAGATATTGATAGTGAGGGGGACTTTAAGGAAATTATCAAATTGCCGAATGAGTATTCTCTAGTACTAAACAAGCATAAGCTTAAAAGTTTTCTTTCTCGGTCGTGGGAACTAAATGTCAGTGGAAATAGAATTTTCCTAAGAGAACTGTACCGATATTGATGATGATGATGATGATTTGTCCACACCAAGTGATATAGGTCTGAGGATATCTATAGCCATTTTTGGAATGCTTGTTCATACTAAATTTACTATAGATATTCTCGGAGAACACACTTACCAAAAAAAAGTAACGCCTGCGGTTTGTACAGCACATAGAAAATTTCAATATAAATTTGTGAAATTTTTCTTAACTGTTGGGTGGAAAGCAAACCAATTGTATTAATTTGCAATCAATTTAATTTTACAGTATAAAGATGTAACAGACTCACTCAGTATAAAGATGTAGAAATATGGATTCACTTTTACTGGCAGTATACGAATGACGGATTAAAAAGGAACTCACGACTGATTTCTCTTTCACATGGCTTTCGTAATAGAGGAAAAAGCAGTAGATATGGTGCGAGTAAGCGAGAATAGGAGATAATGCATGGGGCCATCTGTTTTTGGGCCATCTGTTTTTTCCACCTAGTAGTTTGCACAATCATTAAGCTTATGCGAGAGACAGAGAAACGATGGGTGTATCACTCTCTCTCTCTTGTACCCTCCGAATTATTCAATTTGCAATCACTTTATAATTTTACAGTATAAAGATGTAACAGATTCACTCAGTATAAAGATGTAGAAATATGGATTCACTTTAATCTGTCAGTAGATACAGTATAAGTTATTAGATGTATTAATTTGCAATCACTTTATAATTTTACAGTATAAAGATGTAACAGATTCACTTGCGCAAAAATTCTCCTCAGTCCCCACAATTCATAGCTACTAATTATTCAATGAGAGAACTATTATAGTTGGTTATGGTGTTGGCATTGATGACCTCAGAGCAAGGCGGCCTACACAAATGGCTCTCTAGTGTCCTGCTTATACCGTGCCATCAACAGCACAATGGGCAGATGTGGTGTCCATAAAGGATTTAGTTTTTTTTTGCAGAAAAGGTTTCGATTCTAAACAGAATACTCTCTCCTGCTAATCTGGGAATAGGAATTTCACTTTGTTAGGTATTTGATATTGATACATCAAATTTATTATACTCTCCCTTGGTAGGGAGAGCAAGATAACTATAAATTATTTCAAAAAAGATTTTTTTGAAACAAGATAACATTATGGCTGTTTCTAAGAAAGATATTAGATAATGTATTCAAGTTTCTCGAATCTTATGAGATAGAATGATTCAACAAGGTTATTGGACCCATTCATTCCTCCAATGGGAGGAGTAGATAGTATGATGAGAGAGCTAGAGCACTTGTGGAGTGGCTGATATGCTATTTTTCAAATCATTAAAATTAACTCATTTTTACTAATTTTCGATGAAATTCATCACATTCTAAGAGAAAATATCATCTTTTCAATGAATTATTCATAAATAACTCAAAATTTCATAATCAAAAATAAGTCAAAAAAATCACTGTTAAGTATCAGAAAAATTTTTTGGAGTGACTTATTTTTCAACAAAAATTGGAAAATATCATTGAAATTTAATAATTGAGAATCATGATAAATTTTAAAAAATTATGAAAATTCTCTCATTTCCAATATAGGATATTTATCATCATCTTCTAAACCTAATAAAACTAATTTTATTTTAAGTTTATTAAATTCTTTAATAGAGTTTTCATCAAACATTTCTGAATACTTTTTTGGTAAATATGTTATAAATTCTTCTAATTCAACTGACATGAAACATCCATTTTTTGTTTTGATTTTTTTAATATTTAGAATTTTATATTCTTCATTAATTTGTAACTCTTTTATTTTTTCAGTTATCTTAATTTTTCCATAATTATTGAATTGTTTTATTAATGAAGACATTTTTATGTTTCTATTTATATAGAAAAAATTTCAAGATATTTTATATTTTTATAAATCATTATATTGATACTTGAATCTATTATAATATTCATTATTTATTGAAGATATATGTTTGAAAAGTTCAGTCCATCTATCTGTATCAAGAATAATTCTATCATTTCCATTTTGTAAAACTATTTCAGTTTTTTCTCTAACTCCTTTTATAAATACTTGAAATGATTCTGTTAAATTGGATGATTTAATTTGTTCCATTTATTAAGAAAATTTATTTAATAAAAAACATACATCCATCATCTTAAATATTATGAAGTAATTTTTCAAGATGATGGATGTATTTTTCTTATTAAATAAATGGATGAGCTTATTCATTGTCATAAATGTAAAAAGAAAACTAAAAATAAGAATTCAGAAATAGTTCAAACTAGTAATGGATTATATAGTGCCATGCTACCAATTTTTCCTTAAATCGGTTGGAATAGCATTCAACACCTATTAACCTAAGGATAGTGGTCGGCTCCAATGTAATAGATTCTTGATAAATTATGAATGGATCTATTGCCTATGAATGAGAAATCCAGTTTTCAGAGCAAATGAACTTATAATCTTCATGGATAAAATTATACAAATACAAAGAAAAATAACTCACACGTCTAAGCATCTAAAATTAGGTACTACAAACTAAAGTACTTATCTGGTTTACAGTTGAAAAACAGTGGCTATTGGCTTGAATACACAAATAGCAATACACGAACAAGATAGAACACTAAAAATTGTTTAAAACTCAATTTAAAACATTAATAAACGAAAATGATTCAGAGCAAAATTTTACAACAACACACGTAGCCAGCCATTTTTCTAGAGAGAGAGAAGCCACCGCTGAAAATTACAAGTCAGAACAAAGCCTGGTTCGGTGTCGATTTTACAGACACGTCACCAAAAAATTATAACTTACAAGTTTAGAATTCACACCCTACATCTGTTCTCAATAAAACTTTATTTTGAAACTGTTATTTTAATTTTTTATATATATTCTCTATTTAAATAAACTATTTATCTATTAATTCTGCTAACCAAGCCTCGGTGACATCATGGAACAATGCAACAATCATTTACGATAAAAAAATTCTCTGTCAAAAAGTTTGTCTGTCTATTGATGACTCTGATATTTACTATAAAGTTTCATAGATCTCGAATTGAAGATTCGATTCCAATGTGAGAAGAAAAATGTAATATTACAAATACCCCCCTCTTGACATAAAAAAATTTTACTGTTTGAAAATTTAAAGAAAAAAATTACATTGACCCTTATGAAAATTGTTGAAATTTAAATTCGAGAACAGTAACAATTTTTTCTAGAAAAACATTACATGTCATCCAATAATATTGAAAATTATTATAAAAATTCATCAATAGCGTTTGTTATATGTTTCCAGCAATATTTCAAGATATAGAATATCAATATTACTTTTGATTTAGTTTTATAATTTAAAGGAAAATATCTCAACAGAAAGTTTAATATGTAAAGAATAGTTTTTTGAAATTGCACATAAATTTAATAGATAGAAAAATTTAATTTCTTATTGCATAAAAAAAATTAGTATGTTGAATGAAAAAATTTATTATTGTTATTTATATATATATATTTTTTTAAATGAATTGATGAATTGTTACATTTAATTTTCACATAAAATTTCAATAAATCAAGAAATGTTCATTTCTTTCACTATTGACGCGGTTGATTTTATTGATGCACATTTTGGAAAACAGTCCGTTAAGGCACTCAGTATGATTTTCAGTTAAGTGTGACTCCAATGTGATGACGTTAGTGTTGGGCTGATCTGGATGCACGTAGTGTTGGGCTGATACTTGTAGTCGACTAATGCATATCAAACTCGATACAGGTGACATCTCAGTTAGCATTGCCTCATGCTTGTAGTAGACGGCTGCATACCAAACTCGATACAGAGTCACGTAAATTTTGTATCATATAATTATACAATGTACATATCAGGCTTGAAATGACAATATAATTCGTTTTTTGGAAAAGAGATAGACGCTGCATACAGGATTAATTTAGGTGAGGATTAATTTAGGTAAGGTTTGGTTTTTTGATACTTTCAGTGTTCAAGGTTTAGAGTTCTGCATACAGGAATAATTTAGGAGAGGATTTTTGAATCAATTCTCTCATGATACTGTGACTGTTATTCTGAATTCAAAGTTGTAGATGTGAACATGGATGGCAATTACCTCCAGGTAATGTAGTAGTGTTGAAGTTTGAGATACAAAGTCAGCAATAAGCGTTGGCATTGTTATTGGCGTATGCTTTGGTGTCGGCATTGATTTTGGCATTGGCATCAGCATTGGCGCAGGCATAGGCATTGGTATCAGCATTGGCGCAGATATTGGCATTGGCACAGGCATCGGCGTTGATTTTGGTGTTGGCATCAGCATTGGCGCAGGCATTGGCGTAGCTATTGGCATTGTCATCAGCATTGGCGCAGATTTTGGCATTGGCGCAGGCATTGGCGTAGGCATTGACATCAGCACAGGCATCGGCGTAGATTTTGGCATTTTGGCGTAGTTATTAGTGTTGATATTGGCGTAGTTATTAGTGTAGGCATCAGCATTGATTTTGGCGTAGTTATTGGTGTTGATATTGGTGTTGACATTGGCATAGTTATTGGCGTTGGCATCAGCATTGGCGCAGATTTTGGCATTGGTATCAGCATTGGCACAGATATTGGCATTGGCGCAGGCATCGGCGTTGATTTTGGCATTTTGGCGTAGTTATTGGCGTTGACATTGGCGTAGTTATTAGTGTAGGCATCAGCGTAGATTTTGGCGTAGTTATTGGTGTAGATATTGGCGTAGATATTGGCGTAGTTATGTCACACTAGTTCGAAAATCACCCAAATGTTCTTAACACTCTTCATGGCGTTCACTTGTTGCTGATTTCGAGATTCACATGATAACTATTTCAATGTTAATGTCTGTGCTGTACCTGTTATCTTGAAATGCTTATAAACTAAAAAGAAAAACTTGATTAGGCTATCAATACAATCTAATACACATGAAAATTATTTTTAAATATATATGAAATTGAAATTTTTCAACATCCTATTATACATTCAGCAATACATAAATTGTGAAATATGGACATATCAATTACAAATTTTCACTATAAAAAAAAATTTCATTTCCATCTATTCACTGTTCAAATATCAAAATTTAATCCATTCTTCAAAATAGAAATAGAATTTCATAACACCCTGTATCATTATCAAAATTGTAAAAAACATCAGATCATCACAACAAAAATTAATTTCAATATATATTTCAATAATTTCAGACAATTGATCTTCTATTCACAATCATTTCATAATATATCTGCATTTCATTATCATTTAGTATAACATTTCATTTATAGCAAGTTCATTTCACATTTATGATTTATCATTCAGGGTTTCAAAATTATTTAGTTTTAATTTTGTTCAAAAATTGTATAAAAAGCAAATTATTTAATATTGTTAATCATCGTTTGTTGGATACTATAGTTTATTTCGATTTTTCAATGTTCTAAACACAAACTACATTCCATGACAAAACTTTACTATCAATCATTAAACAAGAAATCATTCAAAACATCAATAATATTTTGCTTCAAAGGCAAACAATATTCATAAGTAATCTGCATCTATGGCAATCAACATTATTAATCATTATTTTTTCATCTATGGCAATCAACATTATTAATCATTATTTTTGCATCTATGGCAATCAACATAAGTAATCAACACAAAAAATATTATCTCATTACTGCCTCTCTAAGTCATAACCTCTGTTATTCCTTCTTTAGGCAATAATGGGTTTCCATCTCAAAAAACAATCACATACCAGCAAAATTCTAATCAACAAACCCCACTAAAAATTCTACATACACTCCAGCATCCATTTCAAACGATAATCAATCATATCAAAATTTATAGAACAAACAGTTTTAAAATTTTGAAAAAAAATATCAATTACAAAACACTTTAGAAAAATTTCAGCCTTTAACTCATTTCAATTGATAATATAACACAACGTTTTTATTCAATGAAAACATTATTATTCAAGTTAACTTTCATTAATACATCACATATATATGGCTACAGAATTCATTAATACTTTCAAATTTGAAGTTTATTCATTATAATAACATAATTTATAATTTAAAGACTGTATAATAAGTACAAACATTTCAAGATTATAATACAAAGATGATCAAGATGAATAATGGGTGAATAAGTTCCCTAAAAAATACAAAAAGAGAAAAAGAAAACTGGGTAAATAAATTCCCTAAAACAACACACATTTCAAAATAAGTGATACATGATGAAAAAATATACCACAAGCAAACAATTATTTACCACAAGCAAACAATGGATAGATTTTAGAAAAGTTAAGTTTTATCAACAATTCAAAGATTAGGAAAATAAGCTACTATTTTAACTTCTAATATTATTTCAGAAGAATACAAATTTAAATGACTATGGACAAGATTGGTTAAGATATGCATAATAGAAGAAATTTACTGAACATTACACAAAGACAGGAAAGAATCTAAATTTGAAAAGATTAAGGGATGAGAAAAATAGGCTACAGGAAAGAAAAAAGATACAATTATGGACTCTTACCATACGTAGTATTTACGGTCATTGCTATTCTGAATCCCGGCATGACACAGGATCCCTAATCATTGTGTGTTGGGGAATACCCTTCCATCATGTGATTCACAGTCATCATCTTGTAAGTAAGCAACTTGAAACAACCTTTGAATACTAACACATCAATGGAGACTTTGCGTTTTGTTTTCTTCAAGAACATGATTTTATTATTCATGGGTTCATTTGTTTCAACAAAGCCGTTTTGCCTACAAAAGTTAGTCATGTTCACTTGAGAGTGCATTGCATACACCTTTTCAATTCTCAGTTGAAAGTTGAACTCATCAACTTGACTCAAAGCAACATTCATTTTGTTTACATTGTTCCTAACCTCTACAGAAACCTGTCTTATGTAATCATTCACTTTGTTCATAGTTTTCCTAACCTTCAATGTAGCAATATTACTTTCATGATAGTTGACTTTCAGTGAAGACAACTCCCTACCTACTTCTTTACTCAATTCTACTATCTCATTAAGGTTGACTTTTTCAACAACAGTAACTAGGCCTACAGTGTCAGAAACTTGAATGAGTTGATCCTGTATCTTAACACTACTATTATCCTGCTTCAATTTGTTTTCATCTTCATGATTATCACTCAATGTTTCATGTGCATTTTTCAATAGAAGGTTTATACTAACCTGCTCTAGTCTAATGCTAGTACATTCTTGCTTCATATCATCAAACCTAGCATTTTGATTTTCAAACATTTGGTCTAACTTAGCATTTTGCTTATCAAATTTAGCATTTTGCCCATCAAATCCAGCATTTAACTCATCAAACCTAGCATTTTGCTCATCAAACTTTTGTGTTAAGAATGCTATAAGATTCAGATCATTTTTAATGTTTGCCATTTTGTAATATGCACTGATTCATCAAAACTTGATCTCTCTTGAACCGACTTCCCACTCAGCAACAAACCATTCATAACCTATCAAGATATCTATCCACTAATAATTTCTATAACCAGGGATTTCATGGTGTACCATTTGGGACATATTTATTTTGTAATTCTGTCCCACCACAGGGCGTACCATTTGCCGTGCTACCAATTTTTCCTTGAATCGGTTGGAATAGCATTTAACACCTATTAACCTAAGGATAGTGGTCGGCTCCAATGTAATAGATTCTTGTTAAATTATGAATGGATCTATTGCCTATGAATGAGAAATCCAGTTTTCAGAGCAAATGAACTTATAATCTTCATGGATAAAATTATACAAATACAAAGAACAATAACTTACAAGTCTAAGCATCTGAAATTAGGTACTACAAACTAAAGTACTTATCTGGTTTACAGTTGAAAAACAGTGGCTATTGGCTTGAATACACAAATAGCAATACACGAACAAAATAGAACACTAAAAATTGTTTAAAACTCAATTTAAAACATTAATAAACGAAAATGATTCAGAGCAAAATTTTACAACAACACACGTAGCCAGCCTTTTTTCTAGAGAGAAAGAAGCCACCGCTGAAAATCACAAGTCAGAACAGAGCCTGGTTCGGTGTCGATTTTACAGACACGTCACCAAAAAATTATAACTTACAAGTTTAGAATTCACACCCTACATCTGTTCTCAATAAAACTTTATTTTGAAACTGTTATTTTAATTTTTTATATATATTCTCTATTTAAATAAACTATTTATCTATTAATTCTGCTAACCAAGCCTCGGTGACACCATGGAACAATGCAACAATCATTTATGATAAAAAAATTCTCCGTCGAAAAGTTTGTCCGTCTATTGATGACTCTGATATTTACTATAAAGTTTCATAGATCTCGAATTGAAGATTCGATTCCAATGTGAGAAGAAAAATGTAATATTACAATAGAATAGCAGCTAAATGTTTGGTATGTGAAACTAATAAAAGTAAATTCATAAAATCACCAGTAACTGAAGAAATTATTGAAAATAATTTAACTAAGGAAGAAGGAAAAATTGAAGCTATTGAAATACATAAACCAGTTATAAAAAAATTTAATAGGAGAAAAATTTTAACATTAGGAATTGATAATTTATGGGCTATAGATCTTATGATATTTGATAAATATCATGAAGAAAATGATGGATATAAATATATTTTGAATGTTATAGATACATTTTCGAAGTATGTATGGTTGAACCATTGAAAAAGGAAAATGGAATGGAAGTTTCAAAAGCATTTGAAAAAATTTCAAATAATACTGAAAAAGTTAATCATAAATCTCCAAATCTTATACATTCTGATGAAGGTCTTGAATTTAAAAATAAAGAATTTAATCAATTATTAAAAAAATATAAAATAAAATTATATCATACTGAAAATGAAGAAAAAAGTGCAATAATTGAAAGATTTAATAGAACATTAAATAATAAATTGAAAATTATTTTTGAAATAAATAAAAATTTTAGATGGATTGATGACTTATAAAATATTATTATAAATTATAATAATACTAAATATAGTACTATAAAAATGAATCCTATAGATGTAGATGAGAATAAGGAGAATATATTATTGAATACTGTTATAATTTCAAAACTTCAAATAATATTATTAAACCAAAATTTGAAATAGAT